>NC_137030.1:3731903-3774403 GCF_032717465.1 Coenobita brevimanus | reverse complement strand
ACTACCACAACTACCAGCATTTACCACCACGAACCATCACACCTACCAACTATACCACTACCACAACCCTCACAACTACCAGCAATTACCACCACCACATCTGCACCACCATCACCTACCACATCTACACGTACTTCTTGGTTACAGCAAGATGAGAATAACTTCGGTACCAACGTCATTAACTACCAGTGTCACCATCACCTACTACCGTCACAAACTACCATAACACAGCTTGTACCCATGCATTCAGATGACGTGTACTGTGCTACCATTATAATCTACTACCACAACTACCATGCAACAGACATCAACGCATTCACTCATATGGTGTGTCTGTAATACCGCAACTACCAACATCAACTACCACAACTACCAACATCACCCACTACCACAACTACCAACATCACCCACTACCACAACTACCAACATCACCAACTACCACAACTACCAACATCACCCACTACCACAACTACCACAACACAGCATCACCCATTCACTCCGATAACGTGTTGTACTTGCTCTCACCATCAGACCATTTTTCTCAGCCTAGGAGACCAGCTTTATCGGAAAAAAAAAATCCTATAATATTTTTTTTTTCCTACGTGATCTGAATTAAAAAAAAATCTATAATTTAAGAAAGTCATTGTTGTGAAAGGGTTAAGGAGTTTATATACCAAGCTACAACTACAAACATTGCTACTATCACAACTACCATTATTATCTACTACAACTGCATCAGGACCACTATTCACTTGGACACTAGCACTACCACAACTACCGGCACTACCACAACTACCACTATCTAGACTACCAGACAAACAGTAATTCGACGATACCAGCTACCACACCTACCATCACCCCAACCACCAACTCAGGATTAACAAAACTGAACAACCAAACCTACCAGCATCTACCAGCACTGAAGCTTACCATACATGCCTCAACTACCACCATCAACTACCAGACTCAGCTACCATTCAGACCTTACACGTCTTCATAACCAGTCCTCAACTACCAGAATTAATTATCCGTAACTTACCAATCACTAACCTTGATAAACATCCTCTACCACAAACCACAACTCTTCACTACATCCTCTACCACAATTCTCCTACCATTCACAGACCTACCACAACTTCATCACTCCCCTGGCACTGAAGGAACTTAATTACCACAACTACCACAATCATGGCAGGCTATTTTTTTTCTTTTAATGCAAAAAAAGAAAGAACCAAAGGGTATGAGCCTACAAAGACGATTTATCAGACACACAGAAAAATACACAAATCAAAAGCTATTCATTCTGAGACACCTGGACGCAGTGTGATTAAGACTGGAGGACACGAACAGCAGGAAGTACAGAATTACGAAGACAGTCCCAGAGTTGACCTACTGCATATCTGAATGAGTAAATCAAAGACTCTCAACCCCCAGAATATTGCAAGCAGCTCTGAAGAAACATTTGCAATTCCAAGGTTTGAATACAGCCATCATTTAACCCCTTCACCACAAGACGTCCCCTCACCGATGACTACTATCACAACTACCACTACAGCCAGCACCTCGTTTATCATCCACAGCCCCAATCACCACCACATCACTACCACAACTACCAACACACAACCATCTAACTGCCCTAACTACCAGCATCCCTCACAACCATTTCAACTATCAGTGTTTATATTACCATTCTTAAACCTTACCTACCACATCACAACTAGCTTACTCTTTGCTACCACAACTACCATCATCACTTCCTTGGCATTGATGGAACTTAACTACCATTATCTACCACTGTTACTAGCATCAATTACCATCATATTACAACTACCATTCACACAAGACTGTCACCACAATCTACCACATCTAACAACCTTACCTATACCACAACTACCATCATCATCATCATCACTTACTCGACACTGAGAGAACTTAACTACCAGCATCTACCAATTACCATTATCTACTACAAGTCTCAGCTACCACAAAACTACCACTACCTTACACTTAAAAACCACAACTACCATCAGCAGCAGCGGCACTTACTCGACACTGAGAGAACTTAACCTGCATCTACCACAACTACCAAAATCTACCACAAGCCTTAACTACCACCACTTACTTGGCATTGATGGGGTAGGGCGGGAAAGGTGTCATGCATCCACAATCAGGATCATAAGGTACTAACACCATCCCTTGGCCTCCCACCCCTCCACCTCCTCCACTCAACCCACTGGCGCTCCTCTCCACTTTTTCCTCCATCGCCTCCTTCTCTTTATCCGGAATCTCTTTATCCGGCGTCCGCAAGTCCGTTTTATCCGACACGTAGCTAAGATGCGAACCGGACTGGCGATACTGCTGTGATGAGTCCGAAGGTGGGGCTGTAGGTGGTGTGTCTAGGGTCAGGGTATCCGATGAGTGGATGGTACCGGTCCCAGTTGTACCGGTTCCCGTTGTACCGGTACCAGGGGCCTGTTGGATGTGCCCCTGTTGCTGCTGCATGCTTCCGTCAACGGTCGCAACGGTTAAATCCTCCGCCATCTCGGGGATTAAAAAAAAAAGGGTACCGTTTTCTCCTCCTCCCTCTCCCTCCTCCTCCTCTTCTTTTTCTCTTTTTCCTCTTCCTCCTCGACTAGTTCCTATTTTCCTCTATTCTAACATGGTCCATTGAGTTTCAGGCTTTTCCTTCAGTCTCTCCATCTATTTCAAAGTCCACCACATGAGCAACTAAATCCTCTAAACCAACAATTTCTCTAAAAATCTTATATCACAATCCGTTTTTCTTTTAAACGGGAAGACTAAACCAAAACTGAGCAATCGTATACTCTGACTTATATGTATAAAAAAACTCAATCTATACTTATATTTCTATTCTTTTGGCTATAATTACTTTTTTGGAAATGTTCTTTGAGCAGTTCGTTAGTCCGTTTTGTTGGCGATTTATTCTCCCTTCGCTATCACAGTCCGTAACACACAAATGCCTGTTTTAAAAGCTACATCTGTTGGGTTTAGGAGATGGGATGCAAATTTTTGGTGAATGGCGCAATTTGGGAGCTAGTTTGCGCACTGTGGAGAGAGAGAGAGAGAGAGAGAGAGAGAGAGAGAGAGAGAGAGAGAGAGAGAGAGAGAGAGTCATAAACCTGACATACTGAACATTACGAAAAATACACACATACCGTACACATACAAAAACGCGTGTATACATATGTACGTAAATTGGTGAGTATCTCTTGAGTATCTATGTATGATAACTATCGGAAAGTAATTATCTGTGTAATTAAAGATTCGGAAAAGGAAGGAAATGGCAGGAAAGAAGCAAGGAAGGAAGGAGGAAAAGAAGGAAGGGAGGAAATGGCAGGAAGGAAGGAAGGATGGAAAGAAGGAAGGAGGGGAGTACGGAAGGGATGAAGGACGGAAGGAAATGGTAGGAAGGAAGGAAAGAAGGAAGGAGGGAAGGAAATGGCAGAAAAGGTGGAAGGAAATGGAGTGAACGAAAGAAAGAAGGAATTAAGATAGGAATGAAAGGAAGAATGAAGGAATGAAGGGAAAGGGAAAAGTGAAACTACAGAAAAAAGAAAGAACAGAAAGATGGAGAAGAAGAGGGGTACCGGAGGAAGAGGCGATACAAGAAGGGGGAAAAGGAAGGGAGAAATAAAGTAGGGAAGTATGACGATGGAAGGGAGAGAAGGGAGGGAGGGAAGGTGAGCAGGAAGAAGGGACGGAGTGAGAGAGGAGGAACAGAAAATAAAGAGACGGATGGAGGAATGGATGAAGGGAGAATGGGAAGGAGGGAGAGAGAGGAGAGAAAAGGAAGAACGAAGAGAGAAACGATGAGGGAGAGAGAGGAGACAAGGCAGAGAGGGAGAAGAGAGAAAAGGTAGAAGGAGGGGAGAAAAGGAAGCAGGAAGGGAGAAAAGGAAGCAGGAAGGGAGAAAAGGAAGGAGGGAGAGAAGATGAGAGGGGGGGAGAGAAAAAATCCTCCACTAATCAGGTCAAGAGAGTTAAGAGCAAACAACCCGATATAACGAACACCCTCACTTATCGAACACCTTTATAACGAACTCCTACTATAACACACTTCCCTATAACGAACTCCTACTATAACACACTTCCCTATAACGAACTCCTACTATAACACACTTCCCTATAACGAATTCCTACTATAACACACTTCCCTATAACGAATTTTTATATAATGAAATTCACCGACATAACACGCTGTCTGTAAGGAACACCCTCGCTAATACAAACGTTTATAATGAACACCTCTCACTTTATCGAACATCTTTATAACGAATTTCTACTTTAACACACTTTCCTATACCGAATTTGTCTATAACGAACACCCTCGCCAATACAAACTCCTCTACATCGAACACCTTGCTATAACGAACTTCTGTACAATGAAATAGTCCAAATAACGAAATGGACGAACTCTTCTGTCATGAATTTCCCTAATACAATAATCACCAATATAATGAACGTGACGATCGTATAGTGAACAAATCATTTATAACGAATATGATACAAACATAACGAATAAGTGAACCGTGCTATACATCAACACTCACAAATGAAAATAAACGAAGAATTTCTGTATAACGAATACATCAGTAGGCACGTAGTGAACAATCTCTCTCTCTCTCTCACACACACACACACACACACGACGATCAAACACCTTGTAAAAACATCACTCATTATACAACTACTAATATCAATCGTTACAAAACACTCATAAACTTCTTTTGTAATTACAGCAAGTTATTGCTATTGATGAGGTAATTCGGGGAAAGTGGTTTAGCCAGGGGTCATGAACACAAATAATAATAATAATAATAGCACAAAGAAGAAACAATGTTGATAATTGAGAGAGAGAGAGAGAGAAAGAGAGAGAGAGAGAGAGAGAGAGAAGGGAGGGGGAGGAAGAGGAAGTGAGAGGCAGCATCACTAGGCGAGATGGGGGGAGGGGGAGAGGAGGAGGGGTTCTGTTTACACTGAATATTGATCTTGTGGATATCCCTCCCTCCCTCCCACTCCTGTCTCCATGTCCTCTCCCTTCCCCCCCCCTCATCCTCCCTCCCCTTCTTGCCTCTCTCTTCCTGTCCTTCTCTCTCTCTCTCTCCTCGTAAGTATCTCTCCCTCCTGTCTCTCTAAACGTTCCTCCGTCCACCCCCCCTCCCTCTCTCTCTGTCCTTTCCTTCCTCTATCCCCTCTCACTCATTCTCTTTCTCACCCCCCCTCCCAACCTCCTCCTCTTTCCCTCCCTTTCTCCCTGTCCTCTCTCCCTCTGCCCCCCCCCCTCCTTTTTGTCTCCATATCATTCTCCACCCCTCCTTCCCTCCCACCCTCCGTGTCAACCTCTCCCTTCCCCCCTCTCCAAGTCCTTCCCTCCCTACCTCCCACTCCTCTCCCTCCCCCTTGTTCTCTCCCTAGTTCCCTGTCTCCCTCTCCTCCACTCCTTGTTCTTTCCGAATCATTCTGTTTCCCTCTTTCCCTCCCTCTCAACATCGCCCTTCCTCCCTTGCAACAACCTACTCTCCCTTCTTCCCTCCCTCCCTGTCCCCCTTTCTCTCCCCTTCCCTCCTGCCTCCATGTCCTCTCCCTCCCTCCTCCTCCTCACTTATTCTTGTCCCTCCCTTTCTCCCTTCACCCCCCCTCACTCCATCCCTGACCTACCCTATGACCCCCCTGTCCCCCCTCCTCTCTCTCTCTCTCTCTCTCTCATGCATTTTTTAGCAACACCTCGCATGGCCGTTTCTGTAGTAAAATAACACGACTATTATTACTGCAGGTTTTTAAAATATATATAACCACATCTGAGTAACAGTTCAATTTAAAATAAAAATAATAATAATAATAATAATCTACTACTATTACTACTTCTACTAGTACACCTACTGCATCCATATTTATATTAATATTAAAAGTAGCTTCATCATTACTACTGCTAATACTACTACTACTACTACAACTATTATTATTATTATCAACAATACTTTCTAAATAACTAAAAATCAAACATAAACAAAATAAAAATAGTTAAAAAACAAAAGAAAAAACAAATACAAAAAATCCCACTTTCTTACTTTCGAACGCAAATGAGAGAGACCTTAATTCCTGATACAACAAAAACAACAACAACAACAATAATAATAATAATAATAATAATAATAATAAACCAAGGAAGTGAGGCGATAACTGGATGAAAATCGGATAATTATTGGATGTATTAAAACTTAGTGAAAAAGAGAGAAAGCGAGAGAGAGGAGGGGGTACAGGAAAAGGAAGACAAAGAAAAAGTGAAAGTGACGGAAGTAAGAGACGGTTGCTGTCAGTTACTCATTCAAATTTTTAAAAGCGAAGAAAGACCGTTACCCCTCTCCCCTCCTCCACCATCCCTTTCTTCCCTAGCCTATATGTCATTTGCGTGTGAAAGAGGAGGAGGAGGAGGAGGAGGAGGAGGAGGAGGAGGAGGGAGACGAAAAAGATGACTAATAATAATAATAATAATAATAATAATAATCCATCCATCTCCAATCCTAAGTCTCCCCACGAGGAGTGTAGGAGCCCGGGGGCTAGGCAAGTTGGTCCTGACATTTAAGATGAGTGACCAGCCTCACTCATCCCTGAGTGGCATTACGTGAGCAATAAACCCCAACTACCCCTTGGATATAAACCTTCACCGGCTCAATCCGATTGGAGCGCCTTAATTACCCACTAAACCACCGGGCGCCATAGTTTGGTTACATGGTTACCACCCAGCGTAGTACAGTATATGGTTTCCTGGTGTACAGGAAACCATTTGGCTTGTCACTCAGTGTAGAGTCACCCGTAGACAGAAGGAAGAGGAAAGAATAATGTAAAGAAAGACAAATGGGCAATGAAGTAAAATTAGAAAGAAGAGAGAAAAGGGGAGTCACCCAAGAGCAGCACTACATCGAGTGAGTGGATGATGAATATCCCCTAATAATAATAATAAAGCAAAGGGAAGAGGAGGAAGGATGCCGAACAGGAGAGAGAGAGAGAGAGAGAGAGAGAGAGAGAGAGAGAGAGAGAGAGAGAGAGTTATTTCTCATTCGTTTTATTATTATCCAATACCACAGACCACTGTGAAAGGAAGGAAGGAACGAACGAAGGATGAAAGGAAGGAAGATGAGAAAGAAGGATGGAAGGAAGGAAGGAAGAAAGGAAGAATGGATGGATGGATGGATGGATGGATGGATGGAAGGAAGGGAAAAAGGAAGGATGGAAGGAAGGTAGGAGGGAAAGAAGGAAGGAACTGACGAAGAGAAACGGAAGGACAGGAGAACAGGGGAAGGGAAAAGAAGGAGAGAAAAAGAGGAGAGGAAAGAAGGAAGAAAGAGAGAGGGAGGGAGGGAGGAAGGAAAGTAAAAGATGGAAGGAAAGACATAAAGAAGACGACAGGAAGGAAGGAAGGAAGGAAGGAGGGAGGGAAGGAAGGGCAGAGGGAAGGAAAAAAGACGTGAAAGAAGAAACCTGAATGAATGGACTAAGAAAGGGAAAAATTTGAGAAACACAAATTCTCTCTCTCTCTCTCTCTCCATTCCCACGGTCGAGTCCATTGATTTTATTGATTAGGTCTTCGAGGGGCGTCTGGGAAGATGATGACAGCGATGGCGATGATAGCGATGGTGATGATGATGATGATGATGAAAATAATGAAGATGATGAAGACAGTGATGATGATGATGAAAACGAAGATTATGAAGCTAGTGATGATGATAATGAATGATGATGACAGTGATCATGATGATGACTGATGATAACAGTGATGATGTGATGACAGTGATGATGATGATGTGATGATCGTGACAGTGTAGTGGTAATGCTGATATGGTAGTATTGATGATAACTGTTGCGGTGGTGATACAGTAATTGTGATGCTGATAAGTGATGATATCTGTCCTTACTCAGTAACGATCTCTCTTCCTGATATACCACTTCTCATATAACTCATATTATATATTTACTTTTTTTTATGTTGACAAATCCAGTGCCATAATAATAATAGAGAAGTAATAATAATAATAATAATAATAATAATAATAATAATAATAATAAGTTGCAAATGAATTATTATTATTATTATTACTATTATTATTATCATCATCATCACTACTACTACTACTACAATAATAATATAATAATAATAATTCCCACCCAAAAACCGGACGGTGAGAATTTAGAAAACGGACAAATGAACAAAATAATAAATATCAACAGAATGCACAATGAAATGGGCCACACACTCATCCACTCCACCAGTCAGCCCTTGGAAGCCCTGGGATCCACCTCACAGGCATACCTACTTCCACGTAAGTTGTTCAATTAGTTAAGTCACTCTGGCAACTCCTGTGGGGCAGAGACTAAGTTAAATACGAGGTGCATATCCCTGTCATGTGATTTTCTCTCTACATAGTTCTCTTTCTCTGCAAATACATAATCTCTTTCCTCTCTCTTAAAAAATACATAATTCTCTCTCTCTGAAAATATATAATCTTTTTTTTCTCTCTATCTCTCTCTCTCTCTCTCTGTATCCATCTTCTCTATTTGTCTGTATTTTTCGACTCTGGTTATAAGTTTCATCACCCGTTCCCCCAAGGACCAGCAATCCTCCTACTGCTGCGTACCTTTACATGTCACCACTTTGGCGCCAATACCCACTGTTCATACTGAATACACGCTCGATGCCAACACATTCGTATATCGCGTTCTCACATACACGCAAAACATCCATCCATCTTGGTCTCTGTCGCCTACACCGCTTCCTACTGCATTTAATTCCTTCAACACGTTTTATTATTATTATTATTATTATTATTATTAGTAGTAGTAGTAGTAGTAGTAGCAGTAAGAGTAGGAGTAGTAGAAGTAGTAGTAAGAGGAGGAGGAGGAGGAGGAGGAGGAGGAGGAGAAAT
This sequence comes from Coenobita brevimanus, assembly GCF_032717465.1. NCBI lineage: Eukaryota > Metazoa > Arthropoda > Malacostraca > Decapoda > Coenobitidae > Coenobita > Coenobita brevimanus. The sequence continues at coordinate 3,765,461 of NC_137030.1, read as the reverse complement.
ATAAAAATAAAATAATAATAATAATAATAATAATAACAACAACAACAACAATAGTGAGTCGTACTTGAGAGAGAGAGAGAGAGAGAGAGAGAGAGAGAGAGAGAGAGAGAGAGAGAGAGAGACTTGCATTTTGTTCGGGAGTGGAAATAAAGAAAAAAGAAAGTATAAAGAAAAATTCCACATGAATAAGAAATTGAGAGAGAGAGAGAGAGAGAGAGAGAGAGAGAGAGAGAGAGAGAGAGAGAGAGAGAGAGAACATAAAAAGTTTACTCATGAAGAATGAAAGGAAGAGAGAGAGAGAGAGAGAGAGAGAGAGAGAGAAATGGACTAACCCAGGAGTCTAGCCTGGAGTATTGATCACCCCCCTCCCCCTCCTCTCTCTCTCTCTCTCCATTCCTGTCTACTTTCCCCATCCCCCCCTTCCTCCTTTCATCAATTTCCCTCCTCTTCCCTTTCCACCCTCCCTGTTTTATCTATCAATATCTCCATCTATTTTTTACTTTCCTCCCTTCCGCCCTCCCTCTACACTTCCTTCATTCTCCATTATTCTCTTTCCCTCTGTCTCCTTCTCTTCTTTCTTCCTTCCTTCCTTCCCTCCCTCCTTCTCTCGTTCAGTCTTTCGTCCATCCTGATTTCTTTTTTTCCCTCCCTACCTCCTTCTATTCCTTCATTCTTCCTTCAATCGTTCTGTTCTTTTGTCCTTCCTTCCTTTCTTCGTCCACCTTTCCTCTTTAATTTTTCTCCTGCCTTTCCCCTCTTTCCTCCCTTTCCCTCTCATTCTCTACTTTCCTCCCTAGTCCACTTTTTCCTCCTCTTCCATTCACCCCTCCCTCTCCCTCCCACCTTTAGCAGCCCTCCTTCTATCCTTCCTTCCCTGTCTTTCCCTCTATTTCTCTCTCCCTTCTCCTTCATGTTTCCCTACCCCTCCCTCCCTTTTTCCTTCATCCTTCTCTCTTTGTACTTTTCCTTCCCTACATCGTTCTCTCTCTCCCTACCCATCCATCACCCTTCACATTTTCCCTCCCCCCATCGCTTTCCTTTCCTTCCCTTCCCATCTTTCTCTCCATCCCTCTCTCCCTTTTTATTCTCTCCTTTCCCATCTTTCTCTCCATCCCTATTTCCCTCTCTTATCCTTCCCTATCCATCTCTCTCCATCCCTCTCTCCTTCTCTTCCCCCCTTCATCAATCTCTCTCTCTCTCTTTCCTCCCTCCCCCATTCCTTAGGGACAACACAGATTCCCAATAAATATTTAAACCCCCAAAGCAGATATAACGAGGCCTCCCATTGGCTGCCAGTTTGAAAGATCGCGACTGATTAGCTCCGAACTTTGACCGTTATTTTTTGGTAACCGTTTTAACCGTTTTGTGCCCGTTTTCTTTATATTGCGTTCTCTCTCTTGGCTTACTGTTTCTCTCTGGCTGCTCGCCTCTATCTACTTACCTATCCATCTTTCTCTTTTACTATCTTCCAATCTATCTATTAATCTATCTATCTAGCTATACCTTGCAGTGCGTATACCTTCTCTCTCTCTCTCTTAGGACATGTTTCTGTCTATCTGCCCATCTCTATCAACCAATCTATCTATCTCTTTATCTATCTATCTACCGAAGATCTTGCAATCCATAGATCTCTCTCTCTCTCTCTCTCCAAAACCACCATATACCACAGTAGCATAAAACTCTATCCAGCAAGCGAATTCAAACCACGCCATCCTCTTTAAACAATGAACACATTAATATATATAAAAAAAAGATATGCGCTTCCCAGAATTTTTGGCTGAAATTTAAAAACATTATGGATATGCTTGGGTGGGAGAAAAAAGTTGGCTCCAATTTTAATTAATATTTGATTCAGTTTCTCAATATATGTGACTATGTATATAAAAATACTATATATATACATGGAGAGAGAGAGAGAGAGAGAGAGAGAGAGATGAAAGACTGACACACACACACACACACACCATATCTCTCTCGCACCCTGTTTTTTGCTCTCCCTTTCCTCCTCCCATCATCTCACTCACTCCCTTTTTTTTACCCCTCCCCCCCTCTCTCTTATGACTTTTACACAAGAGTATTCACGTACTGCTTCTCACTATATTCCTGTACGACACATAGCCTGGTTTACGGGATGGGGATAAATAATTTTTTGTTTTATAAATGACAAATAAGTAGTTTGATAAAGAGCATATTCACGGCATATAGGTGTGTGTGTGGTCTATGTACACTCTCTCTCTCTCTACCATGTCTCATACTCCCTTTCTCTCTATCTCCTTTATTTTCCCTCCCCTCGCCTCCCTCCCTCCCTCCCACTCATATGACCTCTCCCTCACACATCCTCTCTCTCTCTCTCTCCTGTTTATTTCATTTTTCTCTTTCCCACATTTGCATTCTCTGTCTTTTGTTTGTCTGTCTCTCTCTGACCCCCTTTCTCCTCCCTTTCCCACCCTTCTTTTCTTACATCCTCCCTCCCACCCATCCCTTCCATATCTCACTCTCTATCTCTTTCCCTCACCCCCCCCACCTCTCTTTCTCTCTCTCCTTACTTCCATTTTATCCATGCAATCCCCATTCCCCCCTCTCCTTGCATTATTCCTCTCTCTCTCTCTCTCTCAATCTTTCCCACTTTCCTTCCCTCCTTCCTTCCTCCCTCATTCCCTCCTCTCCTACCTTGTCTGCCTAAATTTATCTCTCCTCTGTCTTCCTTCGTCTCTCACTTGACTTCCTTGCTCACTTTACCTAACTTTTTCCTTCCCTCCTACTCTAATTCCCTTCTCCTTTACCTCCCTCCCTTGTCTTCCTCTTTCCCTCCCTTTCTTTCTCTCCCTCCCGTATCTTCTCTCTGCTTTTCTTCTTTATTTTTCACTCCTTACATCTCTCTCTCTCTCTCTCTGTTGTCTTCCCTTTAATTTTCTCTCCCCTCTCCCTCCCTCCCACATGCCCTCCGCCCTCTTTCTCTCCCTTGCTTTCCTACTTGCTCCCTCCTTTCCTTTCTCATTTTATCTTTCTTGCCTCATCCCTCAATCCTTCCCTTTCTAATTTCCTTCTTTTCCTTTTTCTTCTTCCCTCCTTCCTTTCCTACTTTCCTCTTTCTCTCCCTCTTCCCTCCAACCCTCCCTTCCTCTTTCTCTCTCTTTTGCTCCTTCTCTCCCTCTCCTCCTATTTTCCTTTCTCTCTTTTCCTCCTTCCCTCCCTTCCTTCCAACTTTCCTATTTCTCTCTTACCTTCTTTCCTCCCTCCCTTCCTACTTTCTTCTTTCTCTCTCTATTGCTCCTTCCCTCCCTCCCTTCCTACTTTCTTCTTTCTCTCTCTATTGCTCCTTCCCTCCCTCCCTTCCTACTTTCTCTCTCTCTCTCTCTCTTTCTTCTTCCCTCCCTCCCTCCTACCCACCCACAGAAGCAGTTGACACCAGGAACTGTGTCAGATGTTGGACATGTGTTGGCCTCTCTCTCTCTCCTTTCTTCTCTTCCCTTTCTCATCTGCTTTCATTTCTTCTCCCTCACCCCCTTCTTTCTTCTCTTCCCTTCTCTCCATCCATCCTTCCTTTTTTTTTCTTCCTCTTCTCTCTTCCACTTACATTTCTTCTCTCTCTCTCTCCCATTTCTTTCTTCTCTTCCCATTCTCTCCATCCTTCCTGCCTTTTCCTCTACACTCTTTCTCTCACTTTCATTTTTCTCTGTCTCTCACACTCTCTCTCTAATCTACTTCCCTTCTGCCACTCTCTATTATCAATCCGTCAATCTCGCTATCTACCCTTCCATCTATCTATCTGTCTATCTCCCTGGTCGTGTGTTCATTAATCTCTCTCTCTCTCCCCCCCCCCGCCAAATTGGGTGGAAATAAAAGGAGTGAATGAGAGGAGAAAAAGGGGAGGGAAGAGAAGGATATGAGTGAGCGAAAGGGGAGGGAGGGAGGGAGGGGAGAGGAAGGGAGGAGAAAGAGATGAGTGACTGAAAGCAGAGAGAATAAGGACAGGAGGGAGGGAACGAGGGAGGGAGGAGAAAGAGATGAGTGACTGAAAGCGAATAATGGGAGGGAGGGGGAGAGGGAAGGAGGGGTTGGAAGGGGAGGGGAGGGTGGGGAGAGAAGGGGAGGGGAGTTTAAGAGTGTGGGTTTATGTGATGACCCTCTGTCTCCCTCCCTCTCTCTCGCCCTCCCACGCCCTTGCTCAATCTCATCCTTCCTCTCTTCCTTCCATCGTATCTTTTCCTTCCTTATTTCCCTTTAATTTTTCTTTTCCTCTCCTCATTTCCTTATTTTCTACTTCTTCGTCTCTCTCTCTCCCCACACACAACTACTCAGTTCCTACTGTTTCATTCTCTCTCCTCTCTCCCTCCCTTTCTTCCCTTTCCCTTCCTTTTTCCAATCTTATAAGTTCTTCTTCACTCTTATCCTCCTCTCCTTCTCTCTCTCTCTCTCATTCTCTCTCCTCCCTCTTACTCCCTCTCGCCTTTTTTTCGTCCCTTCTACGTTCCTCCTCAGTCTCATCCTCCTCTCCTCTTCTATCTTCCTTTTACTCTCTCCTTCCCCCTCTCCCTCCCTCCTTTCTCCCTCCCATACTCTTTCTCAATCTCATTTTTCCTCCTTCCATGCTTTCCTTTCTTCTTTCACTCTTCGCACCTCTTTCTCTCCCTCTCATCATATATCTCCTCACTATATTAGCTACATCTTCTTGTATTATATGTATACGGATAGATAAACTTATATATAATGGCCTATATCTATCAATCCATCAATCTATCTACGGCCTATCTGTGTGTGTGTGTGTGTGTGTGTGTGTGTGGTGACTGGGTACATTACATATGAGTACCATTCACAAGCAACTGTACAAACATTAGTCCATTAATGTTACACACAAATATGTTCTTCCCCATTTTAATTCCTTCCTCCTACACACTGTCTACTGCACCTTCCTCTTCCCTCTTTAATACACCCTCTCTTCTTTATTCTCCAGTTTTCCTTCATTTTCTCCTCTCTCTCTCTCCCCCTCTCCATGCACTTTCTTCTTCACGTTGTGTCAGAATACGTACGGTACATGAAATAATCAAGATAATTAGAAAAGAATGAAAGTAATATAAGGGTGGAAGTAAGGCAGTGCATAACAGCATCAATTCCATCACTAACGTACAGCGGTGAAGAGCAGACGATGCTTGAGGGATACATAAAGAGCTAGTCATTAAAGCACGTTAAGTAATAGGTTGGGTTAGATAAGATACAGTATATTAAGCGTGGGAGTTGAGAAAGAGTAGCATGAGTGTATATGCAGCACTAACGTACAGCAGTGAAGCGTGGACTTTGACTGAGGGACGCTGACTAAAAGTAAGAGACGCTGAAAGATAAAAGGCTAAATATATAAGTGTAATAAAGCAAGATATCATTGCATACCAGAATAACAACTCTTAGATTTGCGTACTGCAGGTAAGAGAGGACGATGCTTGAGGAACAGAATGAAGCGTGAAAGCTATTGAAACGGGTTAGGATGGTTAGAGAGTTGGCATAATCCTAAGTTCAAAAAGGAAAGCTAAGCATGAAAGTATATTAATTCCAACACTGACGTAAAGAAGCGTGGACGATGCTTGAAAGACAATATACCTGGAGTGAGAAATGCTGAATATGTTTAAGCTGGAGTAGGTTAAAATGTAAAATGTTAGCATGGACGTACAGAAATAAATGCATGACAAAATATCACTTAAAACACTAACGTACAGAGGTGAAGCGTGGACCAATCTTGAGGACACAAATCAAGAGTGAGAACTGCTGAAGAAAAATTACCTCAAAAACACCTGTGGAATAATCTATAGGGGTAAACTGGCAAAGGAAATGGTTCGTGAAGAATACACAGCGGTTCGTAAAGTGCCGGCTCAGTCTGCTGGTGTGGGTGTGGAAATAAATGAGGCAGGATAGACGTTAAGTCGTCCCCGCAACATACGAAAAATCAACGAAAGAAGTGGAAAATGAGCGCTATATATGGACAACCTTATATGCAGAGGCTTATATGGGAGAAATACAGTAGGGAGAAAATTTTGGGCTGATTCGGACATATAGAGAAAATGACTAAAATATTGACTAGACTCTTTTCACTCCATCTATCTCTCCATCTTGAATGCTGAGCTGTAACAATGGATTAACACCAGAATATGATGCTAGTCACGAAGAAGCGCTTTGGAATGGATATACAGGATAGAATTGCCGTAGTACTGTCTACTGCTACTGAATTACATGAAACAGGCTGCATGAGGACGAAATTTAGGCCAACTCGAGGTGAAAGAACTATAGGAGAGAGAGAGAGAGAGAGAGAGAAAGAGAGAGAGAGAATGTGAGTGGAGGGAAGGGCGGCGGTGTGTCGTGGGAAGGAGTCGTTACTGAGTAGGGACGGCAACGCCCGGCGGTACTTCTGCCGTGACCACCCCTCACATGATGCGGCGTCAGGCAACAGACAGGCAGCCAGATATAGACAGAGAGACAGACGATAAACAGATAGATAGACTGAGACGCATATCGGCAAAACAGACAAAACTATCATTTCCCTTCCAGCTCTATAACTCCCTCCTTCTCTCTCTCTCTCTCTCTCCCTCCCTCCCTCTCTCTCTCTCGCTCTCTCTGGAAGGAAGTAATTTCGCTGAAACACAAGGAAATTTTGCAGAAATGCCAGACAGTAGTTAAAAATTCCACTCTCATAAATGCATAATATATTTACAACAGCGGCTAGAGAGAGAGAGAGAGAGAGAGAGAGAATGCTTGAGGAAGGGTAGGGACAGAAGGGAGGGGAAAATGGAGGTGGGAAAGAAAAGAGAAGGAAATAGGGAAAATACACAGCTTGAGGGAGGGTGGGGAGGAAAAAGGGGAGGGAGATGGAGAGAGGGGAGGGAGATGGAGAGAGGGGAGGGAGGGAGGGAGAGAAGGAGACAGAGGAGAAAAAAAAAAAAAGGGAGAGAAAGGGAGTCATATTGCGAAACTAAAAGAATGGAAAGAGAAAAAGAATGGAGGAAGAAAGGGAGGGAGAGGAAAAATATAGAAAGGGAGGAAATCAGAAAAAGGGAAGAGACCAAAAGAAAACACGGTGGAAGGAAGAAAAAGAAAAACGAAAGGGAGGAAGGAAAAGGGAGGGAGGGAGGGAGGGAGGGAAGGTGAGAAATTAAAGGACGTGAGGGAGGGGTGAGGGAAGGAAGAAAATTAAAGGGAAAGGTGGAAGAGGGAGGGAGGAAAATGAGAGGACTGGGAGGAAATGTGAGAGTGGGAGGAAAATGAGAGGGAGGGAGGAAAAAGTGAGGGAGGGAGTGAAAGGGAGAGAGAAAATCGCCCAGGGAGGCTATATATTTTAGACAATGACTTCAAGCCTGTCTTTACAGAGAGAGAGAGAGAGAGAGAGAGAGAGAGAGAGAGAGAGGCCTGGAGGTAAAGAAAGGCAAGAAAACAGACTGACAGCCAGACAGACATTGACCACGTCTTCAATATCTCACAACAATACTTCTCTCTCTCTCTCTCTCTCTCTCGTGTGTCTGTCTTCTCTCTCTCATCTTTTCCTTCTGCCCATTTTTACTTCTCACAGTGACTCTCTCTCTCTCTCTCTCTCTAATCCTCTCACTTCCTCACCTCTCACACCTCACCCTCTCTTAGAACCCTTCCCCTCTCTCTTTTTTCTTCCTCCCTTCCTTCTTCCTTGACTTTCACACTTCCTTCATTCCTTCCTCCTTCTGTTCACACCTTCATTCCTTCTCCATTTCTTCCTTCCTTCTTCCTCCTCTCTTTCTCTTTCTTCCATCATCCCCTCTCTTTTTCCCCTCCTTTCCTCCTTTCTCCATCCCTCCTTTACTCCTTGTTGTACGCCTCTTTCTCCTTCCTTCCCTCCCTCCTTCTCTGGCCCCATCTCCTTCCTCCTCCCTCCCTCCTTATCTTCCCTCCCTTCCTCCTTCACTAATTACAAACAAATACGGAACAGTCTCCAACAAAGGACCTCTCTCTCTCTCTCTCTCTCTCTTTCTCTCTCTCTCCTCTCAAGCTGCCACAGTTGGTAAGTATGTACGTGGCTGGGTAAGGAATTAGGTAGATTAGCAGGTAGGTAGGTAGACATTAAAGTAGGTAGGCAGACAGGAAGGAAGGTAAGTAGGCAGGAAGGTAGGTTGGTAAGTAGTAGGTAGAAAAGTTGACAGCAGGTAGACGAGGCCATAAGAAGGCAGACAGGTAGTTCGAAATTTGTCTACTTTATCATTTATCTATCCATCTTACACGAACAGATGCTAAAAGTCTCTCTCTCTCTCTCTCTCATATCGCTAAGGGTGATCCTCTCTATATAGACCTATTTACAGAACACAATGAAGGTAGGTAGACAGGAGGTAGGTAGGAAGGTAGACAGATAGGTAGGTAGGTAGGTAGACAGGTAAGTGGTTAGGTAGGTTACGAGGTATGACGGTAGGCAGGAAAGAAAGTTCGGAGGTAGTGGAATAGGTAAACTGGTAGGTATCTGGGTAAGTAGGTAGGCACCTGCGTGTAGACAGGTAATTAAGTAGTAATATAGGTAAACAGGTCCTACACACACACACACACACACACAACCAACCAACATTCCTAATCAACCACAATTCCTACCAATATTCTCAAGAGCAACTAAATTTTCAATCAACATTTCCAACATCCTGACCTACCACAATTCCTACCAACATTTTCAGCCATTCTAAGTCCTACCAACATCCTGACCTACCACAATTCCTACCAATATTTTCAGCCATTCTAAGTCCTACCAACATCCTGACCTACCACAATTCCTACCAACAATGAACCCTTTAATTCCAACTGACACTTTGAGTAATTTATTCTAGGCTTTAAAAAGTTAATGAAATTCCTACCAACATTCCGACCTACCAATTCCTACCATTAATCGGAGCTACCACAATTCCTACTAACATTCGGACCTACCAATTCCTACCATTAATCGGAGCTACCACAATTCCTACCAAAATTCCGAACTATCATCCTTCCTACCAACCTTACCAAACTTTCCTACCAACATTCATAACTACCATAGCTCCCGCCTACCGCAACTCCTACCAAAATCCCCACCTATCCCTTCCTACCACAATTCCTAACTACCACCATTCCCATTTTAATTCCTACCGAAATTTCCACCTACCACCATTCCTACCAGAATCCCCACCTACCACTATTCCTGACAGTATTCCCACCTACCACAGTTCCTACCAAAGTATAAAACTGCAATTCCGGTCAATATTCTATCACAATTCCTACCAACATTCCCAACTACTCAAATTCCTATCATCATTTCCAAGTACCACCGTTCCTACCTATATTTTGAACTACCACAATTCCAACCAACATTCTGGGCAACTACAGTTCCTACCAACATTCTGGGCAACCACAATTCCAACCAACATTCTGGGCAACCACAATTCCTACCAACATTCTCAACTACCACAACTCCAACCAACATTCTGGGCAACCACAATTCCTACCAACATTCCCAACTACCACAATTCCAACGAACATCCTGGGCAACCACAATTCCTACCAATATTGAGCTACCGCCATTCCAACCAACATCCTGGATAATCAGTTCCTACCAACATTCTCAACTACCACAATTCCAACCAACATCCTGGGCAGCCACAATTCCTACCAATATTGAGCTACCGCCATTCCAACAAACATTCCAAAGTAACCACAATTCAATTAACCAATATTCCCACAAACACCTTAATTAATCGACGCCATTATGGACCTCAGAGAACCACAATTGCTACCAACATTTGAATCCTCAGCAACAGCAATTCCCACCACATTTTCTCCACCAACCACTATTCCTACCAACATTCAACCACCATTCCTACCAACACTTTAGTCAAGAGCCAATTTCTAGCTTTTCTCAATCAACCACCATTGCTACCAACATTTTTATCCTCAGTAACCACAATTCCTATTTTTTCTCAATAAACCACTATCGCTACCAACATTCTCACTCAACCACCATTCCTACCAACATTTTTATCCTCAATAATCATAATTTCTACCACTTTCAATCAACCACTATTGCTACCAATATTCTCACCCAACCACAATTCCTACCAACATTTTATCAACCACCACTACTACTAATGTTATTAATCTTAGCCAATATTCCTACCAATATTTTTCATAATTTTCAATCACCATTCCTACCAACATTCTTCCCACCAACCACAATTCCTACCAGCATGTTCGTTCATCATCCGCTACTACCAACATTTTACCCCCAATCACCCACCACTCCTACCAACATCCAGGTTCAGTATTATCACCAATTCCTACCACCATTCCGGACCAACCACAATTTCTACCAACATTCCATGCAATCAACACCACTACAAACATTCCTAATCAACCACTATCCCTACCACCACCTGAGCCACTATAAACATTCCGTCAACCGCCACCATCACCACCATTCCTACCAACATTCCTGGTCTGCATCCCTTAACTACCACTATTCCCACCAACATTCAGATTCCGCCTGCTTAAATTATATTCCTACCACAATTCTCATCCCTACAACTAAAAACATTCCCACAGTTCCTATCAATACCCTGAGCCACAAAAATGCACCTACCACAATTCCTACCAACATTCACGTTCGTCTTAATCTACCACTATTCCGAGTAACCACTATCGAAGTATATATATTCCCAGTCCACCACTATTCCTACCAACATTCCGGCTCTATTCCTAATCTACCACAATTCTTAGTCCCCCTCAGTATCTACCACAATTCCTACCAAAATTCCAATAGGCTTTCACTAATCAACCACTATCCCTACCAACATCTCCACGTACTACAAACATTCCTAAGCAATGACAACAACAATCCCTACCAATATTCCTTTAATCTACCACTACTACAAAAATCGCTATCATTTACTAATCACTATATTATATTCCTAATCCACCACAACTACCAACATTCCTCGGCACCATAACCATTCCCAATCAACCACAATCCCTACCAACGCTCCAATCAACCAACATTCCTTTGTCAAAAATCACCATCACCAATCACACGCATATCGTAGTTTTTTCCTTTATCTTCCACACACAAAATTTAAACGCAAAGAAAAAAAAATCACTTGATATTTAAACAGTTTCTTTAATTTCCAATCAATTTTTCACACAATCCCAAATCCATATCGAGCGTTTCAATTCCCTGCGTTTCATCGTTTCTTTTTTTATTTGGAGTTTTATTGGCGGTTTTTTCAAAGTTTCGTTCACCAGTAATTCGGTTTTAATTCGTTTTTTTTCAGTTGGGTTTCAAACGGTTTTCAAAAATGGTTTCGAATCGACGCCGGACCAACCTTAGGGGCGTGGTCTTCGGACGCCTAGCTGGGGGAGACTGAGAGAGAGTGAGAGAGTGAGCGAGAAAGAGAGAGAGAGTGAGAGAGAACGGGAGGGAGGGAGGGTGGTAAGGGGAGGAGGGAGTAACGCGTCGCTTCTCCTCCCCTCCTCCTCCTCTTCCTCTTCCCTCCTCTCTCCCTCCCGCCTTTGCTTCCTCCCTTTCTCCCCTTCCCTCCCCCTCTCCCTTTCCTTTCCTCTCCCCCTCCCTCCCTGTTTCTCTATTCTTCTCGCTTTCTCTTTCGCTTTTTTCCTATTCTCTCTTTCCTTCACTCCTTCCTCTTCTTTCCCTTTCCTCTCTCTCTCTCTCTCTCTCTCTCTCACCCTCCCTCTTTCCTAACTTACTTGTTTCTCTTCTCCCTCTCTTCCAGTCTTTACCCCTTTCCTCTCTTCCTCCATTATTCTTTCTTTCCCCTTCTCTTCCACCCTACCTCTTTCCTTTCTTCGCTTCCTCTCTTTTCTCTCTCCTCTTTCCCTTTGTGTCCCTCAATGGCATACTTATTTTCCTTCTCGCTCTCTCTTCTTTTTTCCTCCCCTCCCTTTCCACTTCCATCTCTCTCTCCCTGTCTACCTACCTTTCTCGCTCCCTTTCTCGTACCTTATATTCCCCTCTCACTCCCTACTTGTTTTTTCTGCTCTCTCTCTCTCTCTCATTTCCTTTCTTGTTCTCCTGTCTCTCATTTCTCCCTTTTTCCGGCCAATCTCTCTCAATCCCTCGTCCCCTCCTCTATTGTCTCTCTCTTTGCCATTCTACCTGTCTTTCCTCCCTGTTTAACTCTCTTTCTCCCTCCTTTCTCTCCCTCCCCCCTACGCCAGCCACCGCCCGGGTAAGTGACGCTACTCTCTCTCTCTTTCTCTATTTTGTTCATTTCTCCCCTGTTGCGTCGATTCTCTCTCTCTCTCTCTCTCTCTCTCTCTCTCTCTCTCTCTCTCTCTCTCTCTCCTGGCTCTTTAATCTCCTCTTTACGCATCTCTTCCTTCCCCTTCGTGTGTTCTCTCTGTCGCGTCTACTCTCTTTCCTTCCTGTCTAGACTCTCTCTCTCTCTCTCTCTCTCTCTCTCTCTCTCTCTCTCTCTCTCTCTCTCTCAGGAATGATATTTTCCTTTGAACTGAACATATCTTAGCAACCTGTATGAATGTTGGTAGTTGTGGTAGGAATGTTGGTAGTCGGTGGGAATGGTAGTAGCTTTAGTAGGATTGGTTGTAGTTGTGGTAGGAATGATGGTAGTCGTGATAGGAAAGGTGGCAGCTGTGGGAGTAACGATATTTATAGTAATGCTGGTAGTTATGATAGGAATGGTGGAAGTTGTGGTTGGAATGTTGGCAGTTGTGGTGGGAATGCTGATAATGGTAGTGAGAATGTTGGTAATGGTAGGAATGCTGGTAGTTGTGGTGGAAATATTGGTAATGGTAGTAGGAATATTGGTAGTTGTGGTAGTAATGTTGACAGCGGTGGTTTTAATTGTAGTTATTGTGGTAGCAATATTGGTAGTTGTGGTATAGTGGTAGGAATGTTGATAAGCGTAGTAATATTACTGGAAGTAATAACATTATTGATAAAGGTGGTAGTGAGGTTGATAAAGATGGTGGTAATGTTGGTAGTTATGACAGCTTGTTGGTAGCGGTGGTGGTAATGTTGGCAGTAATGGTAATGGTGGTAGCTGACGGGAATGTTGGTAGTAGAGATGGTGGTAATGTTGGCAGTGATGGTAATGGTGGTAGTTGAAGGGAATGTTGGTAGTAGAGATGGTGGTAATGTTGGCAGTGATGGCAATGGTGGTAGTTGACAGGAATGTTGGTAGTAGAGGTGGTGGTAATATTGATAGTGATGATGGCAATGTTGGTAGTTATGACAAGAATGTTGGTAGTAGAGGTGGTGGTAATGTTGGTAGCGATGATGGAAATGTTGGTGGTTGTGACGAATCTTGGTAGTAGCGGTGGTGGTAATGCTGGTAGTGATGGTGGTATTGCTGAGAGTAATAACATCACGCCCAAGAATACTGTGCGAATATTGGTTGCCTTCACAATGTTGGTAGTTGTGTATTATCGCTGTTGGCAGGGGTTAGGGAATGTTGGTAGCTGTGTGAATGCTGATTTGTGTAAATGTTGGTAGTTGTGTGAATGTTGGCAGTTGTGTAAAGGTTGGTAGTTGTGTGAATGGTGGTAGTTGTATAAATGTTAGTTGTGTGAATGCTGACAGTTGTGTAAATGTTGGCAGTTGTGTGAATGCTGATTTGTGTAAATGTTAGTAGTTGTGTATATGTTGGTAGTTGTGTAAATGTTAGTAGTTGTGTGAATGCTGACGGTTGTGTAAATGCTGGTAGTTGTGAATGATGGTAGATGTAAGGGAATGTTGGCAGTTGTGTGAATGTTGGTAGTTGTGTAAATGTTGGTAGTTGTGTGAATGTTGGTAGTTGTGTAAATGTTAGTAGCTGTGTGAATGCTGACAGTTGTGTGAATGTTGGTAGATATATAGGAATGTTGGCAGTTGTGTGAATGTTGGTAGTTGTAGAGGGATGTTGGTAGATGAATAGGAATGTTGGCAGTTGTGTGAATATTGGTAGATGTATAGGAATGTTGGTAGGTGTAAAGGAATATTGGTAGGAATGTTGGTGGCTAATATACTGCTCCCGGTGGATACGTATTACATAGCAACAGCAATATAAAAAAAAAACAATAAGACAATAACAGAAGCAACAACAATAACATCAAAAATAATAAAAACAAAAACAGACATCAATAACAACAATAACCCCAGCAATAACAATAAAAACAGCAACAATAACAAAAACAATACAATACTAACATCCACAAAACAACAACAACAACAACAACAAGGGTACACTAGGTTACCAGCTGTTCAATGTTTATACAACCCCTCCCCCCCCTCTCTTACATCCTTCTCTCCCTCTCTTTCCTTCCCTCCCCTCACTCCTCCTCTTCTCTCTCTCTCTTTTCTTCTCCCCCGTCTCCTCTCATCCTTGTCTCCCTCTCCTTTCTTCCCCTCCTCCTCTCTCACCCTTCCCTCCTTCTCCTTTGTTTCCTCCCTTTGTATTCTCTCTCTCATTCCTATCTTCTTTCTTTTCTTCCTCTCCTTCTCTTACTTCTTTCTCTTTCACTTCCATCCTTCCTCTCCCTTTCCTTCTTCTCACTTCCCCCCCTTTCCTTTCCTCCCATTCCTTCATGCTGTTGCCTCCCTTCCTTCCCTTCCCTTTCCTCGTCTTTCTCTCCCTCTTCCTTCCATTACCTTTCCACTTCTCTTAGTTTTTCCTCTTGCCTTTCTTCACTCAGTCTCCTCAACCTCCATTCTTCCTTCTTCCTCTCTCCCTACCCTTCCTCCCACTTCGTCTTTCCTTCCTTCCTCCTCTCCCACCTTCTTCCATTCCTTCCCCCAGTCTCTCCCCCATCCCTTCCTTCACTTTCCTTCTTCTCTCCCTCGTTTCCTTCTCCCATCCCTTCCATTCTCTCTCTTCTTATTCTGTTTTCTCGATCCTCCCTTCCTTCACTCTCCTCTCTCCCTCCAACCTTTTTCTCTCCTCTCTCCACCATCTATTTCCCTCCTTTCCACTTATATTCTCCCTCCTTCCTTCCTCTATTACTCCCTCTCCCCCTCCTTCAGTCTCCTTCCTTCATCTTCCTTTCAACCTTTCCTATTTCCCTCCTTCCTTCTGAGAGAGAGAGAGAGAGAGAGAGAGAGAGAGAGAGAGAGAGAGAGAGAGCACAGAAAGGGGAGTAATATTGATCACCAGATTACTCTCTCTCTCTCTCTCCCTCTGATATCAAGTGTTTGTGTGTGTCTGTGAGAGAGAGAGAGAGAGAGAGAGAATTTCTCTCTCTGATATCGTGTGTGTGTGTGTGTGTGTGTGTGTGTGTGGAGGAGAGAGCATGGACGGGGAAAAACGAAGTCACAAACACACACACACACACACACACACACACACACACACACACACACACCTTGTAATTCCACACACACACACACACACACACCTTGTAATTCCACACACATAACGCACACATGTTTGTTACAGGACGGTGTATAATTCACCTACATACAATTACGCACACATGTATGTTTTGAGATGGTGTATATTCATGTATGTAAATGCATGGGTACTGTATATAATTTTTACATGTATACTACTATTTATAAGATGAGTACTGGGAAAGGCATGAGGAAGGAAGGAAGGAAGGAAGGAAGGATGGAAGGGCAGGGAAGGGATGAAAAAAGATAAGAAGAGAAGGAAAGGGAAGGAAATGAAAGGAAGGGAAGAAAGAAAGAGAAGAAAGAGAAACAAGGAGGAAGGAAAGGAAGGGGGAGGCTGAAGGAACAGGTGAAAAATGGAGAGAAAGGAGAAGCAAACGGAGGAAGGAAGGAAAGGAGAAAAGGCAATAAAAAGACAAAGAAAGAAAATAAAGAATAAGAAAGAAAACAGAAAGACAAAGAAAGAACAGGTAGGAATTAATGAAGGGAGGGAGGGAAGGAAAGGGAGAAAGGGAGGGGGGAAAGATGTAATGAGGAGCGAACAGAAAACAAAGGGAAGAGGAGGAAGCAGGAAGAACACAAAGAAGGAAGGGAAAGGGGAAAATAATAATGGAGATGAGACGAAGGGACAAGATGAGAAGGAGGGAGAGGAGAAAGAAAAAGGTGAAGATGAGGAAGGTGAGAAGAAACCAAGGAATGAAGGAAGAAGAAAGGCGAAAATGACTCAGAAGAAAAAGATGAAGGAAAAAGAGAGAAAGAAGATGGAAGGAGGAAAGGAGAGGGGAAATAAAGATGAAGGAAGGAAGGGGAGAGAAGGAAGATGGATAGAAGGAAGGAAGGAAGGGGAGAAGGAAGTTGGAAGAAAGAAAGGAAGGAAGGGGAGAGAAGGAAGATGGAAGGAAGGAAGGAAAGGGAGAGAAGAAGGATGGAAGAAAGGAAGGAAGGGGAGAGACGGAAGATGGAAGGAAGGAAGGGGAGAGACGGAAGATGGAAGGAAAAAGGAAGGAAGGATAGATGGAAAAATGGAAGAAAAGGGGGATGGAAAAAAGGGAAGAAAAGAAGGAAGGAAAGGAGGAGAACAAGAAGAAAGGAGGAGAGAAGGAAGGAGGAGGAGGAGAGAAGGCAGGAGGAGGACGAGAGAAGGAAGGAGGAGAAGGAGAGGAGAGATGTGGGTCAAGCGCGTATACAGGATAGATGCTGAGCAAGAAGCCCTGGGATACGCCACTCCCCCCCCTCCTCTCTCTCTCTTTCTCCCCTCCCCCTCTCAACAGCCTACAGTTTATAGTTTTTAAGTCCTAATATTCTCTCTCTCTCACACACACACAATAGTTATATTTTTAAATTAATTCTCTCTTTCTCTCTCTCGCTCTCTCAATTTAATAGGCTTATAAGAATTCCACTCCTCATTCGATTATCCCGAGAGAGAGAGAGAGAGAGAGAGAGAGAGAGAGAGAGAGAGAGAGAGAGAGAGGGAGAGGGAGGGAGGGAGGGAGAGGGGGGAGGAAGAGAGAAGGGAGGGAGGGGGAAACGGAAAAAGGGAGGAAGTACGGGAGAAAGAGTTGAGAGGGAGGGAGGAAGAATAGGGAGGGCTAGAGGAAGCGGAAATGAGTGAGAAAGAGTGGAGCAGGTAGGGAGGGAGGGAAGGAGGAAGGGAGAGAGGGAGAGAAGGGAGAATTAGGTAGGCAGACAGACTGGTAAGCAGGGTAGGGTAGCGAGGTAGGTAGGTAGGTAGGTTGACAAGTAGTTAGGTAGGCAGTTACGCAGGCAGATAGACAGAAAACGAAAATGAGAGAGAGAGAGAGAGAGAGAGAGAGAGAGAGGAAGTCCTTTTACCTTCAATGTGGAATTACTCTTAAGACATTTAAACCAATTGTGGCTAAGTGACTGAGGACTACCACAATTCCTACCACAACTACCACAATTCCTACCACAACCACCACTATTCCTACTGAAACTACCACTACCCTACCAAAACTACCACTATTACCATTCGCACAGCTACCATCATTCCTACCACCATTCCAACCACGACTACCCACATTCCTACCACAATTACCACCATTCCAACCACAACTACCACCATTCCTACCACAACTACCATCACTCCGACTATCTCACCTTCACAACCAAAACTACCACCATTCCTACCACAATTACCACCATTTCTACCACAACTACTACCAATCCGACTATCTCACCTTCACAACCAAAACTACCACCATTCCTACCACAAATACCAACATTACTCCTAAAACTACCACCATCCCTACCACAACACGCTACCATTCCTACCACAAATAAGACCATTCCCACCACAGGCCCCCACACCTACCAATATCGATATGGAAATTTCATCACCATTCCTACCAAACCCCTCCCCCCACTACCTCCCTCCCTCTCTCTCTCTCTCTCTCTCTCTCTCTCTCTCAAATATCCGTAATCCAATAAGTCCCTCTAATAACGTTAAGGCCGGACCTCTACAACGGACCTTAACGTCTGTGTGATCTACGTATCCATCTGCCTAAATCCCCCCCCCCCCCTCTCTCTCTCTCTCTCTCTCTCTCTCTCTCTCTGCAGCTGTAAAACTCTTGGGACATCACTTGCCCTGTTTCACTTGCTATTCTGAGGAGGGCAAGAAATAGAAGGAAGGAAAGGAGGAGGGAAGGGAAAGGAAGGAGGGAGGGAAAGGAAAGAGAATGGGAGAAGGAAGGAAGCAAGTGGGGAAGGAGGGAGAGAAATGAAGAAGGAAGAACAGGAGGAGGAGGATGGGCAACAAAATGAAGGAAAGGAAGAAAGGAAATAAGGAGAGAGGTAGTTAATTGAAGTAAGGTACAGAAGGAGTGAAAGAAGGAATAAAACACGTAAGAAGGGAAGAAAGGGATGGAGTAGGGAGACAAAGGAAGGAAGGAAGGAGGGAAGGAAGGAAGACGAAAAGGAAGATGGAATCAGAAGGGAAGGAAAAAAGATAAACTGAGGGGTGAACAGGGGAAAAGTGAATGCAGGAAAGAAATAGAGAAAGAAGGAAGATGAAAAGGAAGAAGGAATGCAAAAAGGAAAACAAGATGAAATGAGAGGGAATGAAAAGAGGAAAGGAGGATGAAGGAAAGAAAGAGGGAAGGATGGAAGGAACAAGGAATTGAAGGAAGGAAATAAAAAGAACAGAAAAGGAAGAAAGGAGGAAAGGAGAAAAATGAAATGACGGAAGGAAGGAAGGAAAAATGAAGGAATATGAAGAAGAGGAGAGAGAGAGAGAGAGAGAGAGAGAGAGAGAAAATGTGAAAGGAAATTAACAATGAAGACTTAAAGAAAAATGAGAGAGAGAGAGAGAGAGAGAGAGAGAGAGAGAGAGAGAGAGAGAAAGGGGGGGGATTAAAGACGAGATGAAGGGAGAAAGAGAGGGAAAGAGAGGAGAGAGAAAGAAAGAGAGGGGGGGCGTTAAAGTGGAGAGGAAGGGAGAAAGAGAGGGAGAGAGAGGAAAGGAGAGAAAGGAATGCGTCTTTAGACTTCATTAAAGCGTGAGTTAGTGTCCTACGGAGAGAGAGAGAGAGAGAGAGAGAGAGAGAGAGAGAGAGAGAGACAGGGGGGGGGTAATAACTGAAGGATGAATGGGAGAGAGGAAGGGAGGGAGGGAAGGAAGGGAAAAGAAAGGAAAAGAAAGAAGAAGGGAAGAAAGGAAAGAAGGATGGGGAGAAGGAAAGACGGATGGACAGATGGATGGATGGAAGGAAAGAAGGTGGATGGAAGAGAGGGAGGGGAAAGGGTAATACGAGAGGGACTGAAGGAATGAAGGAGGGAAAGAAGGAAGAAAGAAGGAAAGAATGTGGGAGGGAGGGTGGAGGGAGGTAGGGAGGGAGAGGGACTGGTTGAAAGGAGAGAGAGTGGGGTGGGAGTGGCAAGCAGAGAGGGAAGGGATAGAGAAGGGAGGGAGGGAAGGGGGAGAGGGAGGTAAGAGGAGAGAGGACGGGAGGAGGGAGAGGGAGACAGGGAGGGAATAAGTGATTGAAGAGACAGCAACATGGAGAGGAAAGGAGGGAGGGAGGGAGAGGAGGGAAGTGAGGAAGGTGGGGGTGGTTGAGGGAGAGGGAGAGGAGGGAAGTAAGGATGGAGGGGGAGGGAGAAAAAGGAAGAATGTTGGAGGGAGAAAGAGAATAAACAAGAATGAAAGATAATAAGAAGAAAAGAAATATAGAAAGAAGGAAATGATGGAAAGAAAGAAGGATGGATAGATGGAAGGACGGAAAGAAAGGAGGGAAGGAAGGAAAAAATGAAAAAGGAAAGTTAATTATTAGGCAGAATGGAGAGAACGAAAGAAGGAAGAAGGAAGGAAGAAGGAAAATGGGAGAGAAACGGGATAGAGATAAGAAGGAAGCTGTACAATGAGGATGATAACAAAGGCTGAAGGAAGGCAGGAAGAAATGAAGGACGAAAGGAAGAAAAGGAACAGACGATCGTGAGAGAGAGAGAGAGAGAGAGAGAGTTGAGGGTAACTTAAAGAGTCTATCCATCTATATATAACTCTAACCTTAATAACGCAAGCTGGATGCCGGGGTGGATGGGGGGCTGGTCTGCTGACACGAACGCAAAGAGTTGACTGGATGGATGGGTGGATAGACAGATAGATAAACACCGAGATAGATAGATAGATGGATGGATGGACAAACACAGATTGATGGATGAGTGGATGGACGGATATAGACAGACAGACTGACAGACAGACAGATAGACAGACAGATAGTCAGACAGACAGATAGAAGGATGGATGGACAGACATAGATACACACATAAAGTGACTGATGAATGGATGGATAGACAGACAGATGGATAGATGGACAGACATAGATACATACATAGATTAATGGATGAATGTATGGATGGACAGACTGATAGATAGATGGATGGATGGATAGACAGATACATACACAGACTGATGGATGAATGGTTGGGTGGATAGATGGAGACATGAATGGAGATAGATGGATGATGGGATGGTATGGTTACATGGACAGGACAGCTGGGTACACTGATATATTGATGGACAGATGGATGGATGGATGGATGCCGTTGACGTTCACCAAGTACCATAATTATCAACATATAAAGGAGGGAAAGAAGAAAGGAAGGAAGAAAGAGAAGCATGGACAATGGAAGGAAGAGAGAAGGGACTGAGAAGAAAAGGGCAGGAGAGAGAGAATGATGGAGGGAATGAAGAAGGAAAAAGAGAAACATATAAAGTGGCAGGAAGAGTCGAAGGGAGAATGAAAGACGGAGGGACGAAAGAATGAACTGAGGAAAGAAGAAAGAAAGAAGGAAGGATGGAGATTCATAAAAGCATGGAAAGCAGAAGGAAGAGAGAAGGGATGAAAGAAGGAAAGAGGGAGGGAAGAATGATGCGAGGAAAGAAGGAAGGAAGATTGGATAGAAGGGAAGGAAAAAAAAAGGAGGAATGAGAGAAGGAAAAGCTGAACCAAGAGAGAAGGAATGACAGAAGGAAAGTGGAAAGAAAGAATGATGAGAGGAAGGCTGGCATGGCAGAAAGATGAGAGAGAAGAATGGAAGCCACAATGAAGGAGAAGGGATGAAAGAAGGAAGGAAGGAAGAATGATCGGAGGAAACTGGAAAGAAAGAAGGAATGAGAGGAAGAAAGAAGACTGGAATTAGAAATCAAGGAATGGGATGAAAGAATGAGAAAGAGGGAGTGGGTAAATACACAATAATGGCTGAAGGAAGGAAGGATGGAAGGAAATAAAGAAGGAGGGAAGGAAGGAAAAAAAGACGGAAGGAAGGAAGGAAAGAGGGAAGGTAAAAGAGGTTATTACTACATGACAGGAAAGGATGACAGGGTAAGACAAAAGATTATAGCCCGAAATTAAACAGAGAGAGAGAGAGAGAGAAACAATAACAAAAGCTTCAGAAGAGAACGACGATGTTAAATACAATCGAGGGCAAAACAGGAAAAAGAAATAAAAAGCAGCAACAGGAACAAAAACAAAACAAAAGAACACAAACAAGCCACATTAAAAAAACCATCATCCTCAACACCATCATCACCATCACCCTCAACACCATCATCAACACCATAATTATTATCACCAACATCCTCAACACCATCATCATCATCACCACCATCATTATCATCAACATCATCTTCAACACCATAATCATCACTATCATCATCATCATCCACTAATATATATGGAGTGAGTAGGATTCAGAAACAGGAAAAAGAACTCACTAACAAAATGCAGTAAATAATAATAATAATAATAATAATAATAATAATAATAATAATAATAATAAATACACATACATACAGCAAAGTAAGAGAATTATCATTAATGTCCATTCAAAACAGGCCACAAATCTCAATACCTTCATCATTCATGTCCTCGGAATATAGACACAAACACAAATCACGTTCCACAAGCCTTCGAAGCACACACACACACACAAATCATATTACTAAATTAAGTATCAATTAGCACCAAAGTATAATGTAGTTTTGTTCAGAATTCCTATCCTTTTTTTTTTTTTTTTTTTTTTTTTAATCATAAAAAATTCTGCAAAAAAGTTCTAAATTTACATGGAGAAGAATTCCATAGACCCCCCCTTGAAGTGTCCCTTAAAGAAAATGGCATGCCCTTGAAGAACATGGTACCCCTATGAAGAAAATAATACCCCTAAAAAGAAAACGGTACCCCTATAAAGAAAATGGCAGCCCTTTGAAGAACATGGTACCCCTATAAAGAAAATGGCATCCTCCTAAAGAACATGGCACCCCTTTAAAGAAAATGGCATCCCACTGAAGAACATGGTACCCCCTTAAAGAAAATGGCATACACACAGAGAGAATTAAATGGCAGCAAAGTTTAATAAAAATATATCTATCCTTAAACATGAATTTCGAATCATTCCAGACACTAATTCAATAATATATCATAAAATCTGTTCAGTTTATTATATATTTTTTAAGTTGGGGATTTTATTTTTTAAGGTGTCGGTTTTAAGTGCCAGAAGGTGTCAGTTTAACCCTTTGAGTGCTACCAGGATTTCCCTCAGCTGCATAAAATCGTCTGACGTTAGGGAAAAAAAAGAAAAAACATTGGACACTCAAAAGGTTAAGTGCCGGAGCGTCGGGGTGTGTGTGAGCTGAGTGGTTAAGGGTGTTGGTAAGTGTGTGTGTATGCTTGAGAGAGAGAGAGAGAGAGAGAGAGAGAGAGAGAGAGAGAGAGAGAGACGGGTACAAATCAGTCTGAATGAGAAATCTGAGAATGAAGAGACAGAGAGAGTAGTAATGAGCTGGTTTACTGCACTGTTCAGTCCGTGAAGTCTCTCCTTTGGACATCACTGTGAGGCGCCAGGCATAAGAAGTCACCAGTGTATTCAAGGGGCTAACTCCCTGAATATGCGCACGTCTGTTTATCATGCACTGGACAGCCACAGGCGATTTTACGCTGATTTGGAGTCTCACACTGAAAATATTAAGAATGAAAGACAGAGGTGTGTGAATGAGTATACTGTGAGTGTGTGTACGTGTGTATGAGGACACAGTGTATGAGCAGAGTATATGTTAGGGTGGGTATGAGTGAGAGTATAAGTGAGGGTGGACTTATACTCACCCCAGTTTGACCCGAACGACACTGCGCTCGGCTGAAAAGTAATATCTCTGCAAAGACACGCCAACCCAACCACGTCAGTCTTGGAGCCACAACTCTTGAGTCAACTTGTATCACAAATACTACAGTCTCACAACAAACTTTGGCCTACAGTTCACCACAAAAATAGCTTTGCTCACAGGTTTAACTGTGTTACCATCTGGCACAAAACTTTCTCTCTCAAGTTACATTATATTTAAGGCTGACACAAAAGTTTTCTTACACAAGTTAAACTATGTTACAGTATGATACAAGAGTTTTCTCACTGGCTGAATTAGCTTATAGTACGAACAAAAATGTCCTCTTACAGGACTACACTACGTTACAGCCTAGGTGTAAAAAATGTTTCTGGTATTCAAGATCACTGGTCTTTCAAATCACAATTTGTCTTCTAATAATATTATTTTCTGAGTCGTTTGAACTCTTTAAAGTTTTTGACAACATGATCTCGTTAAAGTCAATAATTTTGATAAATGAGACAATGTTCAAATAAATTTGGTGATTTCAATCAATTTCAGAGGTTTCATTCATACGATGTGCCAATCAGGGTATGTTCAAAACATGTGATCACACTATAAATAATAAATGAAATAAAGTTTTACTTTTTTTTTTTTTACCGATTTAAAAATTTCAGAGTCCACTGCAGGCACAGTTAGTGTTTTCAAGTATTTCAGTTACTCAAAACTCTAAGCAAATTAAAATGCATATGGCTTTTACACAATTTCAGTGACCACTGCACCAAATGCTTTCTAGCTTTTTGCTAAATGCCATTATTTCAATGAGGTTTTTGACAGTCTTCAAAAATTTTGACAAGAGTTCAAGTTGTCGAAGTTCATATACGGTATCTTTCGTCAAATTCAGGTCAGTTTGTAAACTAATAAGTTCATTAATTCACATTACAACATTTCCTCAAAGTGTGGCCAAAAACATTTCCTCAAACATTAAATTTTGACACTGAAGGTTCACTTTCAATATAGTATATTTATACGAGCTGATCAATCTTTAGGTGACCTTTTTCAGTGTTCATTCAGTGGTAATGAGGGCATTGTCTGATACTCAATTGGTCTAAATAAGGCTTCTTTCAGTCTGCCAGGGCATACATTAACCTCATACGGCTCAACTCATTATTACTTTAAATAATTCATTTAAGTCACCTTATCCAAGTGCACAATGGAGA
Source organism: Coenobita brevimanus (assembly GCF_032717465.1). NCBI lineage: Eukaryota > Metazoa > Arthropoda > Malacostraca > Decapoda > Coenobitidae > Coenobita > Coenobita brevimanus. The sequence goes on along the minus strand of NC_137030.1, from coordinate 3,741,274 downwards.
CTGTGTGTGTGTGTGTGTGTGTGTGTGTGTGTGTGTGTGTGTGTGTGTGTGTGTGTGTGTGTGTGTGTGTGTGTGTGTGTGTGTGTGTGTGTGTGTGTGTGTGTGTGTGTGTCGGGGAAGGAGCTTCAGAAGTGTGTGTAGGTATTTGTTTATTTTGTGTGTTCCTGTGTGACAAAGGTATCTGTATGAGTGCAAAAGAGAAAAGTTTCGTGTGTGTGTGTGTGTGTGTGTGTGTGTGTGTGTGTGGTCTCCCAAACACCTGACACATGCACTGACACACCCTTCTGACACCACCGACTCATCCTGATATATTAGACGGCAAATCTGACACATTCTGACACCTTGATCTGACACCTCCCCCAAAAAATAATTACGCTTAATCCCTTTACTATTATTTTTTTACAGTAATTCCTTCATTACAATTTTTTACGTATTTTTCTACCCCAGATGATTTTATTCAGCTACGGGGGACCTGATATCGTGAGTTTTCCAATCCCTAGAGTAAAGCGGCATCAATATAACATTTCCTGCTACTGTTATTATCCAGCTTAGTAGGCGACCATGGAAAATGCAATCGTCTGCCTTTCTATCAATACCTACTACCTCCACTACCTGTTGACACCGAGTAGTAGCCTCTGACACGCACCTGACACCCCAACACCACATCAAATAACCTCTGGCATCCCAAGGATAATTATGTTGACGAAATCATCAACAAAACTCCATTCTACGGACACTATTATCATCTCAGGCCACTTGACTCTAACACATACGATCCCGTGCTACTCAACACCATTTCATCCGGTATTTTCACCTGGGATTATCTGATCTGAAACCACTTGCTCTGAAACTTTGTCCAGACACTCTCAGCTAACATTATATGATCTAACTATCTGTTTCATGAACTGACACTGTCTGATATGGCACCATTTTATCTGACACTCCTTAATATAACAGCATTGGATCTGCCACTGACCTGACACCATTTGTTGACAATAATCTGCCTCTCACCTGACATCATCACTTCTGACACCCGTTGATCTGCCACGAAATTATTTGACAAGACTCGTGATGCCAAACTCGAGAACTTAACTGTGACATTGTACTTTCTCACACTTACCTCTCTCTCTTTCTTACTTTCTCTCCAACATCTCCTCTCTTTTTGCTCCAGCTCTCTTCACCATTCCTCCTCCTCCTCTTCCCCTCCCATCTCTCTCACTCTCACTACTTCCCTCCCTCACACTCTTCAATTCCCCTCACACTTTCTCTCCCTTCTCTTCATCACTTCTCCAACGTTCACTGCTCCATCACTCTCACTTTCCTCCTTCTATCACCTCTCCTTCTCTCCCTCTTTCTCTCTCTCACACTTTCCCTCCAATTTCTTTCCCCTCCACCAGTCACCATCCCATGCACTTGTTCCCCTCGATCTGACACACTTCCTGCCCTGGCAATTCCCTCCTTTCCCTGGGCACTTTCCCTCCCTGGGCACTTTCCTCCATCCCTCCCCTTCCCTTGACACTTTCCTCCATCCCTCCCCTTCCCTTGACACTTTCCTCCATCCCACTTTCCTCCCTCCCTTACCCCCAAACACCTCTCCCCCACCCCCCTCCCATCGCAAACGTCGCGCACAAAACGTACTCCACGCAAACACACACACTCACACGGGGTTTATCTATTCACTAGCGTAATATATCTATCATTTTCTCTCAGACCATGATTTCTGGGCGTTGGGCGTTGGGCGTAGGGCGTTGAGGGGGCTGGAGAGAACGCGGAGAGAACGCGGAGGGGGTTTTCCTTTCCTCCTCCTAGCGACCGCACAAAGAACTACAAGCTTGGTGGTAGCGATGGCGACTGAGGGTGGGAAGTGGAGAGAGATGGGAGAGAGAAGAGAGGGAGGGAGGGAGGGAGGCAAGCTAGGAGGGAGGCTGGGAGGCAAACTGGGAGGACCGGAGGGAGGAAGGGAGGGAGGGAGAGTTGAAGGGAAGGGTCAGAGGTAGGGAAGGAGTGAGGGAGGGAGGGAGGGAAGGTGCGTAGGAAAAAGAGAGAGGGAGGGAGGGAGAGGGGGAGTGAAGGATCCTGCCAGCATCCTACCATCCTTCCAATCTTCCTTCCTTCCCTCTCCACATCCATCAACATATCAACAAATTGCATTGCTAAAATCCCTCTCACTCACTCCCTCTCCCTCCCTCCAGCATCCTCCCTCCTTTGGAAAGAGAGGAGGGAGGGAGGGAGAGAAGGAGGGACTGTCCTGCGTACAAGCGTTCCTTCGCCCCTCCCTCCCTCCTTCCTTCCTTCACTCCTTCCTTTACTAATTCAAACCTATTTATTTCCTATACCATACAATGTTTACAACTCCCCCTCTCCCTCCCTCCCTCCCTCTCTCTCGTCCCTCCCTCCTCCCTCTCCCTCCCTCCCTTCTGAGCACGCGTTTTTGGTCGTGCGTGTGTGCGTGCGCGCTTACACGGCATCGATCCAGGCCCCTCCTACCACCATCGCTACAACCATCGCCACCTACCACAACCCACTCCCTACCACACCAGACCTCCTACCACCATCGCTACCGACCACAATCCCACTCCCTACCACACCAGACCTCCTACCACCATCGCTACCTATCACAATCCCACTCCCTACCACACAAGACCTCCTAACACCATCGCCACCTACCACAATCCCACTCCCTACCACACCAGTCACACTACCATCATTCCTACCAAGTCACTCTACCACTATCACCACAATCGCAACCTACCATTATTCCTACCACGCCAGTACTGCTCCCAATATTCCTACCACAGTTGCAGTTCCTACCACACAAGTCCCCCAACCAATATTTCTACCCCAAACCTATCTATCACCATTTCGACCACTGTACCTACCACAACTACTACCATCGGCACCTACCACAATCCCTCTCTCTACCACACACGTCATTCTGCCAAACTCCTACCACATAAGTCCTGCTACCATCACTCCTACCAACATCGCTTCCGACCACTACTCCTACCACAAGAGCTATCTATCACTTCTACCACCATCGCCATCAACAACCATTCGCTACACCACCTGTTTTCCTACCACAATCGCACTCCCTACCACTCCAGTCCTGTTGCCACAATCAATTATTACCACAATCGCAGTTCCTACCACAATTCCAACAATCGTATTATCTCTGACTGCCACAACTACCACAATCACAACCATCAAAACCCGTCAAAAATTAAAGCTATGCACCTGTTACCACCACCACAACTACCACCATCCGCCACAACTACAACCATCCACCACCACAACTACCACCATCCGCCACAACTACCACCATCCACCACCACACCTACCACCATCCGCCACAACTACAACCATCGACTACCACCATCCAACACCACAACTACTACCATCGACTACCACAACTACCACCATCGACTACCACAACTACTATCATCCACCACCACAACTACTATCATCCACCACCACAACTACCATCATCCACCACCACAACTACCATCATCCACTACCACAACTACCACCATCTACCACCACAACTACCAACATCACTACAACTACTACCACCCAGAAGTTAAAAATAGCAACAAACTTCTTCGCTATAACCCTAGAAACTGGGGATCTCTCTCTCTCTCTCTCTCTATTTACACACTGCAATTGTTTATATTCCTTTCCTCTTTGTTTTTCACTTTTTCCACCCTTCTCTCTCTCTCTCTCTACTCACCTCATTTGTTTTCTTCCTCCTGTTTTTCACTTCTCTCTCTCTCTCTACACTTCAGTTGTTTTTATTCCTTCTCTCTGTTCTTCTCTCTCTCTCTCTCTCTCTCTCTCACTCTCTCTCTTTCTCCCTCCCTCTCTCTCTCTCTCTCCATAAAGAGGAACGTTTCTTCTGAAAAGTAGAGTTGGAGGGTTTAGTGTTTTTTTTTTTTTTTTTTTTTTGTGAGCTAGTTAATTCTCTCTCTCTCTCTCTCTCTCTCCCTCTCTATTTCACTTACATTCTCTCGTCTTCCCTTTCTCATCTCATCTCTCTCTCTCTAAGCGTGCCCACAGTAAGATCCACAGAAACCAAAATGGCGTCCCTGTCTTAATCTTCTACCAGCCAAAAATCTTCCAGTTCCGATCTTCCATGACTCTTACGTAATCTTCCAGGCGGTCTACGATAATATTTCAGGTGCTATAATCTTCCAGAGTTTCAATTTTCCAGTATCAGTAATCTTCCAGGCTTTGTAATCTTGCAGGTGAGCTAATCTTCTGGTTCTAATCTTGCATGAGACTTAATTAATTTTCCAGGTGACTTAAACAGGTGCCCTAAACTTCCAGCCGAATTATAATCTTCCAGTCCCTCTAATCCTTCGGTAATTCAATCTTCCATGACCTCTTATTAATCTTACAAACTTTCTAGTTAAAGTGTAAATATATATACTTACGCAGTCTTGGTCTTACAGTTTAATTACAGTTTTTTAAAGCATCCAAATTCCAATCTTCCAGGCCTTATGATCTTCCAGGAATTCAAATTTATCTTCCGTATACCCTACATGGAAAGGCTGCAATACTTCAACACCCACTCCCTTCCACCTCACCTATTCCATCAAAACATCTTCCAGTCCTTGTGAATTTCCAGGTGGGCATATCTTCCAGTTGTAATCTTCCTTAGCTCCTGATACTCTTCCAGGTGAGTACAACAGGTCTGATACACCAAAGTCTTTATCTTACAGTCTAATCTTATACAAACTCTTACCTTCAGCAACCATATTCCAGAAAAATCGATCTTCCAGGTGACCTAATTAATACAGGTGTTCCAATCTTCCAGGCAGGGTAATCTTGCGTGAGATCTTACCTGTGGAGTGACTGCAGGTGTTGTGACTGATTTGTGTACTTACCTGTGAAAGAGAAATAGGTGTATTATTAGATTATTAGTATTATTCACATTGGTGGTTGTGTAAGAAATGGTAGTGTTCTCTCTCTCTCTCTCTCTCTCTCTCTCTCACACACAAAGATAGACTGATAAGTAATGAGAGAGAGAGAGAGAGAGAGAGAGAGAGAGAGAGAGAGAGAGATCCAGGTAGACAAATGTGAGTGATAACCGCAGGTGGGACGACTAATAAACACAACAGGTATCAGTCCGTGTCACCTGAGGCCTTCATTAACAAAATCGAGAGAGAGAGAGAGAGAGAGAGAATTGGAAGAAGGGATGAAAACTGGCAAGAGGCGTGAAACTACCGAGGAATAATCTGAAGTAGACTTGAAAGGTGTTGAAAATCTTACACACACACACACACACACACACACACACACACACACACACACACACACTTGGAAAAAGATAAGGATAAAATCATGGAAAAGATACTATAAATTGGAAACACACACAAACACACACACACACACACACACACACACACACACACACACACACACACACACACACACACACACACACACACACACTTGACACTAGAACAGGAACCGGCACGGAAAGACAGAGGAATAAATTTGAAGATATGAAAAAATCCAGGAAAATAACTGGTAAACTGGAAAAAAATATATGAAGAAACAGAAACCTGGAAAATATCTGGAAAAAGAAGCCTGGAATCAAATATGGAATGGGAACCGAAAAAAGGGCAGGAAAAATTCTGGAAATCACACGAGATGAACTGGGATAGACATAAAAAAAAATGTTTTTAAAAAGAATACGAAAAGTGCTCTGGAAAAAGACATGGAAACGGACCTGGAACACATTTGAAAATAAACCTAGAAAAAATATGGAAAACCTTTCAAAAAACGTGAAAATATCTGGAAAAAACTGGAAAGATCTAAAAACATAGAGATCTGGAAAACACCTGGACACACCTGGAAAAATATATGGAAGAAACACTGTATTCAGACCTCGAAAACACTTGAAATTAGACCTGGAAAACACCTTGTAGCAGATCTGGAAAAAATCTGGAAACAACTTTGGCGGTAAACTCCGGGAATTTAAATTGGAAATATTTAAAAAACATTTGAAATAAATCAGGCAAAAAACGCTTTGAAATAAATCTAAATAAAAAAAAAAGCTTTGAAATTAATCTAAAAAAAACAGCTTTGAAATAAATCGGAGAAAAACTTAACTATGAAAAAATCTAAAACTATATGAAATCTAAATGAAAAACTTTGAAATTTGGAATAACACCTTGAAATAAATCTGGAAAATACCTAGAAATTAATCTGTAAAAACACCTGAGGATTAAATCTATAAATGCACCTGAAATCAGACTTGGAATAAAAAATCGAGACTCATAGGCAATAATCATCCAAACACTATGAAAGAGAGAGAGAGAGAGAGAGAGAGAGAGAGAGCTGGGGGAGGGTAGTTTATCAGAGCCAAAAAAATAAACCTTAGGATATGATGGAAGTTGGTAGGTAAGTAGGTAAGAGGGTCGGTAGATAGATTTGTAGGCATAGAGAGAGGCAAATAGATACCGTATATTACAAGACAGCCTAATCGATAGATAGACTGACAGATAAAAGAGACAGACATATAAAGATCGACAGTTTGAATGAGGTATACTAACAGGGCAATAGATAAAGAGACACAGACCCACAAACTGACAGATAGAGGTAAAGAGTTTCATTGCGATAGGTAGATAAAGAGATACAGGTAAGAAGGCAGGTACGAACAAACACAGGCAAACAATATAAACAGGTAAACACACAAACAATAACCCACACAAACAACAAATAAACACACATTGTTCCACGCACTGGCCAAAAATAAACCAGACTCCCATTTTCTACGAGACGCAAAGAAAACGAGAATATTCCCCGCCATGTTTCTTGCCCTGAGACGGACGGGAATAAAGTGAGTTTTTTTTTTGTTTTCCCTTGGCAATATTTTCCTTCCGCCTGCCTTCATTTCTTTCCTCTTGCGGGGGGGTCCACACTTCCCTCCTTCACTGCATTCATTCATTCTCTCCTTCATTCGGATTCTTCTCAATTCCTTCTTTTTCCTTCATTCATTCATTGTCATAACTTGAACTCCTCCTTCCTTCCTTCATTCTTTCTTTCTCGTTCCGTCCTTCATTCATTCACTGTCTTTACTTCGACTCCTCCTTCTTCCTTTTTCCTTCCTTCACTCATTCATTGTCCTTATTTCAGCTTTCATCCTATCTCTCGCCTTCCTTGCTTTTTCCTTCCTTCATTGCATTCACTCATTTATTCTGTCCTTAATTCAGCTTTCTTCCTACGTCTCCTTCATCTTCCTTCCCTTTTCCTTGATACATTTTCCTTCTACTTCCTTCATTCATTCATTTCATTTTTTCTTGGTTCAGGCTCACTCTCAATCTCCTTCTCTTCCCTTAAATCGCCTGTCTTGTCTATGCATCTTAATATTCTAATTTCCTCTTCTTCCCTCCCTCCTTTATCGCTCTCTCTCTCTCTCTCTCTCTCTCTCTCTCTCTCTCTCTCTCTCCCCTTCCTCATTCCCCCCTCCCGCCCCCCCCTCTCTCTCGCCTCACCTCTTATCTCCTCTCCATCTTCCCCTCTCCCTCCCATCCATCCCTCTCTCTCTCTTTCCTTCATTTCTCTTCTCCCCTTCCCTCTCCCTCCTCCTCTTCACCCCTCCCCCTTCTTCTCTCTCTCTTCCTCCACCTTTCTTTTCTCTTCCGTTTCTCCTTCCATGACCTCTCTCTTTGGTTGGAACACAAACGTTTGTTTATACAGTCTATCTCTCTCTCTCTCATTATATATATATATATATATATATATATATATATATATATATATATATATATATATATATATATATATATATATATATATATATATATACTGTATATCACTTTCATCCATCCCGTTGCCACGAATACCCCATCTCTCTCTTTATCACCTTCCATTCCCTCTCTCTTCTTGCCAATACTCTCTCTCTCTCTCTCTCTCCTTGCCACCAATACCCTAGTTCTCTCTCTCCCTCTCTCAACGTTACGAGACACCCTAAAGACTGTCTATTCCCTCTGCTCTAACATACGCACTGTCTTCACCCTGGGACGGTCGCCTGCAGATGGTGGTAGCTGCGATGGTGGTAGGCAATTGTGGTAGTTCGGAATGGTGGTAGTTGTGGTAGCTGAATTATCGTTGAAAAAATGGTAGCTGTGATGGTGATAGTTGTGCGTGGGATGGTGGCTGAAGATTGTGGTTGTTGAAATGGTGGTTGAGGATTGTGGTTGCTGGAATAGTGGTTAAATATATGGTAAAGGTGATGGTGATTGTTCTGGCTTGGATGGTAGTTGAAGATTGTGGTAGCTGAGATAGTGGTTGAAGACTGTGGTAGCTAGAATAGTGGCTGAGGATTGTGGTAGTTGGAATGGTGGTTGGGGGTTGTGGTGGTTGGAATGGTGGTTGAAGATTGTGCTGGCTGAAACTGTGGTTGAGGATTGTGGTAGCTGGAATGGTTGTTAAGGACTGTCGTAACTGGAATGGTGGTTGAAGACTGTGGTAGCTGGAATGGTGGTTGAGGATTGCGGTAGTTGGAATTGTGGTAGTTGAAATGGTGGCTGGGGATTGCGGTAGTTGAAATGGTGGTTAAGGATTGTGGTAGCTGCGATGGTGGTTGAAAATGGTGGTAAACGTGTTGGTAGCTGAGGTATATTGTAGTCTGGAATGTTGCTTGAAGATTGTGGTAGATGGAATGGTTGTAGATGATAACAGTATGGTGGCAGATGTGGTGCGGATAGTGGTAGTTGTGGTAGCTGATGTGGTAGGGGATGGTGGTAGTAGAGCTAAGAAATTGCTGTAGTGATGATGCTGGTAGCAGTGGTGAATGTGATACTCTAGCTGTAGTAGTAATGGTGGTAGTTGTGGTAAGCGATGGTGGTAGTTGTGGTGAGAAATCGAGTGATGTTGATTAATGTATGTGTTTGTCTGTCTGTCTGGCCATCTCTCTCTCTCTTACTATACCCTGCCTCACCCTGTCTCTCTACTGCCTTACCATACCCTGCCACACCCTGTCTCATTACTGCCTAACCATACTCTGCCTTACCCTGTCTCTCTACTGCATTATACCATACCCTGCCACACCCTGTCTCATTATTGCCTAACCATACCCTGCCTCACCCTGTCTCTCTACTGTCTTACCATACCCTGCCTCACCCTGTCTCTCTGCTGCCTAACCATACCCTGCCACACCCTTCCTCCAGCATCACTTCCTCACTCCTGCCTCACCCGGCCTATCCTACCACACTTCTTTCTCCCCTCTTCACTCCTGCCTCATTCATACCTCACCTTGTCTCACTCTTACCTCATACTATCTCACACCTGCCTCACCCGTCTCACTGGTGCCTCCCTCTTTCCTGCCTTGCTTCTGCCAAATCCTGTCCTACCCCACTCTTCTT
>NC_137030.1:3716903-3729403 GCF_032717465.1 Coenobita brevimanus | reverse complement strand
TTCTGTTCTCCTTTCAACCTTCTTTCCTCTCGCTCTCCTGCCTTCCAACCTTCTTTTCTCTCTCCCCCTCCCTCCTTCCTCCCTCCCTCTTTCGAACCTTCCTTCCTTCGTCCCTCCCTCCATCCAACCTTCCTTCCTCCCTCCCTCCCTCTTTTCAACCTCCCTTCCTCCCTCCCTCCTTCCCTTTAACCCTACCAACCTCTCTCAGTCAGCTGGCTTTGATGCAGTAATGTTGGTAGTTAAGGTAATTGTGGTAGTTGTGGTAGGTGCTGGCGATGGTGGTAGGTGTGGTAGTAACGCTAGTAGCTTTGGTAGTAATGTTGATAGTCAGGATAGTAATGTTGGTAGCTGTGGCATTAATGTTGGTAGTTTGAATGGTTTTGATGACTAATAAATACTGATAATATAAGTAATGTTGATTGTTATATAATGCTAGTAGTTGTGGTAGTAACGTTAGTAGTTGTAGAAGTATATGTTAAGAGTTGTGGTAATGCTGGGAGTTGTGGTAGAAGCATGGCAGCTGTGGTAGTAACGTTACCACTTGTTGTAGTCTAATACTGGTAGTTGTGGTAGTAATGCTGGCAGTTGTAGTAGTAATGTTGGCAGTTGTGGTAGTAATGTTGGTACCTATAGTAGTAATGTTGGTAGTTGTAGTAGTAATGTTGGTAGCTGTAGTAGTAATGTTGGTAGCTGTAGTAGTAATGTTGGTAGGTGTGGTAGTAATGTTGGTAGTTGTAGTAGTAATGTTGGTAGTTGTAGTAGTAATGTTGGTAACTATAGTAGTAATGTTGGTAGCTGTAGTAGTAATGTTGGTAGTTGTAGTAGTAATGTTGGTAGCTGTAGTAGTAATGTTGATAGGTGTGGTAGTAATGTTGGTAGCTGTAGTAGTAATGTTGGTAGCTGTAGTAGTAATGTTGGTAGCTGTAGTAGTAATGTTGGTAGTTGTGGTAGTAATACTGGTAGTCGTGGTAGCTGCTATTAATACCTCAACAAAGTAACTCAAAGTCATCGCTCAGGACGTTCAGAAAGGAGGAAACGGATGGAAGGAAGGAGGGAAGGAAGGTAAGGAAGGAGAGGGAAGGCGTACGGGAAAAGAAGGAAGGAAGAAGAAAGTGAGGAGGTAGGGAGTGAAAGATGGAAGAATGGGAGGAGGGCAGGGAGGGAGGGAGGGAGGGAGGGAGGGAGGGAGGGAAGGAAGGAAGAAAGGATTGAAGAAAGGATGGAAGGAGGGAAGGAAGGATGGATGGAAGACACAAAGAAAAAGAAAGTGGGAAAGAGTGAAGAGGTAGGAAAAACAAGAGGAAGAGAAAGGAGGAAGGAAGGAAGGAAGGAGAGAGGAGGAAGGAAGAGGAAGAGAAGGAAGATGACAGGGAGGGAGAGAGAGAAACGGGACAAAAAGGCAGGGGGTAGGGTTGGTAGGAGAAGGGGAGGAAAGGAGAGAGAAGGTGAAGAAAGAGTAGGAAAGGTAGGAGGAATGGAAACTAAGAGAGAGGGGGGGAGGGACGGAGGGGAAGAGGGATGGAGGGAAGGAGGGAGAGAGGGAGGGAGGGAAGGAGGGAGAGGAAGAGGAGGGAAGGAGGAGGGATGAAAGGGGGAGAGGTAGGGAGAGAAGAGTAACGCAATTCAGTGGATGGGAGGGGGGAGGACAGGGGTAGTGAGAGAGAGAGAGGGAGGAAAGGATAGGAAAATACACACACACACACACAGACGGGGTGGGGGGGAGGACAAGAAGAGTAGGGGAGGACAGGAAGAGGCAGAAGTAAGGCAGGACAGGAAGAGGCACGAGTGAGACTGGGTGAGGCAGGATTGAAGGAGGGTGAGGTAGAAGTGAGATAGGAGTGAGGCAGAGTGAGGTAGGAGGGAAATAGGAGTAAGGCAGGGAAAGGCAGGGTATGGTGAGGCAGGGAAAGGCAGGGTATGGTGAGGCAGAAGTGAGGCAGGGTATGGTGAGGCAGAAGTGAGGCAGGGCGGGGCCAGTACTAGTAGCACTGACTACTGCAGCTTTAACCTTCCTCCCTGCCTGCTGCCTCCCTCTCTGCCTAACCCCATGTCTCTCTGCCTCTCTCTCTTTGCCTCCATCCCTCCCTCTCTGCCTACCCTCTGTCTGCCTGCCTGTCTTCCACTGTCTCTGTCTCACTGTGCTTCCTTTCCTGCCTATCCTTTGTCTGTCTGCCTGTCTACTGCCTCACCCTTACCTCTGATTCCCTTCCTGCCTATCCTATGCCTCTCTTTCTTCTTCCTCACCCTGTCTGTCAGTTCTCCCCGTCCCTATATCCTGCCTACCTCACTGCCTGTCTTCTGCCTCACCTTGCCTTTCATTCTGCCTACCCTGTATCTGCCAGTCTTCCATCTCATCCTGCCTTTCCTCTGTGTCTGCCTACCTTCCTGTCTATCTGCCTATCCTGTCTTGCTTCACTCTGCCTCACCCTGCCTCGCATACCTGTCTTTCTCCTTCAATTCTCTCGCACAGCCAGGCGGGGTGAGAGAGAAAGAGAGAGAGAGAGAGAGAGAGAGAGAGAGAGAGAGAGAACTATTTCCAGATGATTTTAGAGCTAGCTTTAAAAAAACTGTAAGGAAATGAGCTAAAGTGCCGTGCGTGCTTCTCAAGAAAGACGGTTTTTAGAGCAAGCGTCTTTGATGTGGTTCTCTCTCTCTCTCTCTCTCTCTCTCTCTATTTTCTTTCCTCTCTCTCTCTCGAACATTCCATGATGGTTAATATTTTCCTTCCTTTCGTCTCTCTCTCTCTCTCTCTCTCTCTCTCTCTCTTTCACGCATAAACCAACCTTCAAATACCTAAATCTCCCTTCAAAACCCTTAAAATCATCTCACCATCAAATGAAATCCCTTAAAAAGAAAAAAAAATCCACTCAGTAAGACTACACTGAATGCTCTTACCTAAAAAAAAAAAATCACCAAAAATCAATCCTCTTCTTAAGCTTAATAAAATCGTCTGGAGGTAAGTAGAAAAAACTCTGAAAATCGTCTTACTGAAGGCTATGTACATATTTTAGGTTTTCAAAGGAGACTTAAATGCCCTAAAGCCTAAAACTGTCTTGGTCTATCCTACTGTAAAAACACCTATTCTACTTTGACATTTTCCTTTAAAACACCTATTCTACTTTGACATTTTCCTTTAAAACACCTATTCTACTTTGAAACCTATTCTACTGACATCTTCCTTTAAAACACCTATTCTACTTTGACATTTTCCTTTAAAACACCTATTCTACTTTGAAACCTATTCTACTGACATCTTCCTTTAAAACACCTATTCTACTTTGACATCTTCCTTTAAAACACCTATTCTACTTTGACATTTTCCTTTAAAACACCTATTCTACTTTGAAACCTATTCTACTGACATCTTCCTTTAAAACACCTATTCTACTGACATTTTCCTTTAAAACACCTATTCTACTTTGAAACCTATTCTACTGACATTTTCCTTTAAAACACCTATTCTACTGACATTTTCCTTTAAAACACCTATTCTGCTTTGAAACCTATTCTACTGACATCTTCCTTTAAAACACCTATTCTTTGACATCTTCCTTTCAAACACCTATTTTGACACCTACTCTGACATCTTCCTTTAAAACACCTATTCTACTTTTCCTCCTTTAAAACACCTATTCTACTTTTCCTCCTTTAAAACACCTATTCTACTTTTCCTCCTTTAAAACATCTATTCTACTTTTCCTCCTTTAAAACACCTATTCTACTTTTCCTCCTTTAAAACACCTATTCTACTTTTCCTCCTTTAAAACACCTATTCTACTTTAACATCGTCCTTTAAAACATACTTACTTAAATCTATCCTTAAGTTCTCCTAAATATTATACAAATTTCCTTATAATTCTTTACTATGTCTTTATTCACGACCCCTTAAGTACGGCTCAATAAAGGCTATACTCATTAAAATTGTTATTAATATCGTCTTAAAAACAATCCCTAAAAAATAAACAAAACCCATCAACCTAAAGGCCTTACTTATTAAAAAAAAAAAAAAAAGGAAAACTACAATAAAGCAGCCTTAAAAGTGTTCTATCAGGGTATGGCAGGGCAGGGTAAGGAAGGGGAGGGTAGAGCCGGGAAGGGAAGGGAAGTGAAAGGAAGGGTAGAGCAGGGAAGGGAAGGGAAGTGAAGGGTACGGCAGGGAAGTGAAGGGATGGGTAGAGCAGGGAAGTGAAGGGAAGGGTAGGGGAGGGAAGTGTGGGGAAGAGTAGGGCAGGGAAGTGTGGGGAAGGGTAGGGAAGGGAAGGGAAGGGAAGTGAAGGGGAGGGGAGGGGAGGGGAGGGAAGGAAAGAGAAGGGAAGGGAAGGGAAGGGAATGGAAGGAAAGAGAAGGGAAGGGAAGGAAAGGGAAGGGCAGGGTCGAGAGCACCGGACAGGTCATGGCAGGGAGGGTGATAAGTGTTTTAAGGTCAGTGTGTTGGTGGGTGGGGTCAGGGAAGGTCAGTAAAGGTCACACTACTGACACCACTGCAAACACTACCACTTCCAACACTACCATTACCACTACCATAACCATAACTATAACTGCTGCTGCTACTACTACTACTACCACTACTGTACAACTATCTTTCTATACTGTTCATGCCCTGTAACCAAAAGTAAATAATAATAATAATAATCCATCCATCCATCCATCATCCAATCCTACATTGCCCCATCAGAAGCGTAGGAGCCCGGGGCTAGGCGGTTGGTCCCGACATTTAAGATGAGTGATATAATAATAATAATAATAATAATAATAATGATGATGATGATGATGAAAGCGTGAGAGAGAGAGAGAGAGAGAGAAATTTAGATAATTGCATGACGCAGTAAACACACACATTAGGGAAATAAAGAAAGATAAAGAGACAGGGGGGTGCATACCGAAGTGAACAAGTGGAGGGAGAGAGAGAGAGAGAGAGAGATGACAGGGTGAGAAGGGAAAAGAATAAAAAAAGACAGTGAGCGAAACTGCAACAAAGAGAAAGGTAAACAATGAAAAGACAGGTGATAGAGAAAGAAAAAGAAAAGTGAGATAAACAGAAAAAGAAAGTGAGTCAGAAGGTGTAATGAACCAGACTGAGAAAAAGGAAACGAGTTAGAAAAGTGAGAGAGAGAGAAATTGAGAAAGGAAAATGGGATAGAACGAACGGAGAAATGAGAAAGAAAAAGTGTGAAAATAAGCAAGGGATAATGAAGGAGAATAAGAAAGGAAAAAATTGTGAGAAAATGAAAGAAAATACAATGTGTGAAAAAAGAAAGTGAGAAAGTAAGCGAAAAAGCTAGAAAAAGAGAGAAAGAGAGAGGAAGAATGAGACACATTGACACTCACTTTGCATTCTTATGGGGTAATATTCCGGTAAAGAGAGAGAGAGAGAGAGAGAGAGAGAGAGACCAACGGAATATATAACAAAACTGAGAGAGAGAGAGAGAGAGAGAGAGAGAGAGAGAGAGAGAGAGAGTGAGTGACGGATTGAGATAATATATAACAAAACTGAGAGAGAGAGAGAGAGAGAGAGAGAGAGAGAGAGAGAGAGAGAGAGAGTTATGGAGCGTAAACACCATCACAACCTCACTTACTTAGCAATCTCTGGATAATACTCGCACAGAAAGAGAAAAAGTAACAGACAGGATAAAAAATCAGATACAGAAACTCACATGGTTACCGAGATAAAGAAAATATGATTCGCCTTCACAATAAATAAATAAATAAATAAATAAGGTAAATAAATAAATGCAAAACCTCAGGAGAAAATGTGACACAGGAAATCCTACGGTTGACAAGACAAAAATATGAAAAAACTCCCCAATAAGTAAATAGATAGCGCTTGACTGACTGATAGACTGATAAATAGACACAGATAGATAGATAGACTGATAAATTGACAGATAGATAGACAGATGGATAAATAACAACAAGTATGTCCCTTACTTGGCGTTCTTCGGGTAGTACTCTAGCAGTCCCCTCCTGGATTCCAGCGTGCCCGTGTAGAAGCTCTCAACCCGGTGTGTGGGCGAGGTGTGCGACCCATACCCGTCCGCGTTCAGCTGTGTGGGGGAGAGAGAGGGTTAGGTCTGTGGGTAAAGATAGACAGACAGATAGAGAGATAGTTGGATAGATAGATAGATGGATGGATGGAAAGACAGATGGACAGATAGATACACACCTACATACACATACACACACACACTCACACACACACACACACACACACAGGAAGACGAGACATTATCATCATTCCAAGCTTCATAAAATATCGTAAAAAATCCAGGGGTTATACAGACCAATGCGCACTCAGTTTTAAGACCAGGGACCCGACACTTTCATCTCTTGTGGTCTGAGGTGAATATAATTGTCTAGTGTTAGCAAAAATAATATACAAATAATGGTCCTCCGGTGAAGCATGTTAAAATAAATCCTGCATCAACGACTTCACTAGATCCTTCTAACCTGACAAAGTCCCCTGACCCACCTCAAAGCATTTCACTATCCCGTCATTGTTCTAACCTACCCCTGACCCATATCTGCTTAGCTGATGGCCTAGTGTAGTCAGGCTGGATGGGCGATTTGACTAAGTACCGTACACTCAGGGCGATCTGATTTGTACTGAAACTCACTCCTGACTTCAAAACTAATGCTCACCAAATTAAATGCATCCAGGACTGGGTATTCAAGCTGGGAGAGTGTGACCTACCTGATCAGGTGAAAATAAACAGACTAGTGTATACCATAATAATTCGTCTATTCTGCCTCTTCTACTACCAGACTATATCATTCATCTTCAGGTGTCTGGTGGTGAATGAATTAACTGTAGCGGCCGGCACACACAAGCCTGACCCGCCCTGGCCACTTTACTACTGTGTACACGTTCGAGCCTTGTTTTACGGTGTAGTGGACGGGTTAAATGGTGTGTGTGTGTGTGTGTGTGTGTGTGAGAGAGAGAGAGAGAGAGAGAGAGAGAGAGAGAGAGAGAGAGAGAGAGAGAGAGAGAGAGAGAGAGAGAGAGAGCACACCTAACGTGACCTGGTTTTCATGGGGACCAGACTGTCTACCGTAATTTAGAGAAAGAAAGAGAGAGAGAGAGAGAGAGAGAGAGAGAGGGAGAGGAAGGGAGACCCGCTTACATATCGAAAGGGGTAATATGGATCTATCTATTACCATCTATTACAGGTATGAAATATAGTCTTAGATATAATTCTTAAGGAATATACTAGTCACAAAGAAGTGTTATTAGTAGAATTATGGGTCTCTCTCTTAAATCATTCTTATCGCTCCCTCCCGACCCCCTCCCTCCCTCCCTCTCTCTCTCTCTCTCAAAGTAAGAGAGTGGGCCTCCTTCACGCTCTCTCACTCTCTTTACATGTTAATAAACTACTATAGACTCGCTCACTCATCCACTCAGTCCCTCTCCCCCCCCCTTCTCTCTCTCAACCTCGCTCACTTGTTCTCTTTCACTCTTCCTCGCTCACATTTCGTTCCCCACTCTCTCTCTCTCTCTCTCTCAAACCCTTACTTCTCACAACACTATCTCTACTCATCACTCACTCCTGCACACACACACACACACACACACACACAGAGGACTCTAAAAGGGAATATGAGAAAGACACGAAGAACTGTGGAACGAGGTCGAGACGCTATGAAAACTGGGTCAACTACGCGCTATATATAAACACACACGGGAGGTAAACAAGCAAACAAACAAGCAAACAAACAAACATCTTAGTATACACGGCTGCTGATTTTGATGTTTCGTGTAGTAAATTCTCTCTCTCTCTCTCTCTCTCTCTCTCTCTCTCTCTCTCCCTACCTACCTATCTATTTATATTTTACCTATCCATGTATTTCTCTCTCTCTCTCTCTCTCTCTCTCTCAAAACTGGTTCGGGAAGCCTTCACGTGGTGGCACTGATATGGTCGTGTGGGGCCTCTACCTAGTTACACAAACGTCGTTCAACTCTCTCCCTCTCCGCAAAAGGAGGATAGTGGACTGCCGTAAGAGGACAACTTCAGCCTGCACTCCACCGGGTTCACGTTTCAGATGAACCTGGGGATACTACTACTACTACATTAACAACTACTACACTACAACAACATTAACAACTACTACACTACAACAACATTAACAACTACTACACTACTAATACTACAACAAAAACAACTATTACTACAACAACAACAACAACTACTACTACTACTTACATCAACAACTACTGCTACGGTACAACAAAAACTACAACTACTACTACAATTACTACTACTACAACTACTACTACTGCAACTACCACTACTACTATCCCCTATACTGTTGCTGCATACAGATGATTTTAATGCTAGAATGAACTGGGAAAAATACTTTGAGGTGGTCTGGCCATGTGGAGAGTGTGGAGAATGAGGAAATAATAAAGAGAGTGTATGTGAGTGAGGTGGAGAGGAGGGAGGGGGAGACTGAGGATGAGATGGAGTGATGTGGTGGAGACATACATGAGGGAGGGAGGGGGATGTGGGTTTGAGAGGAGGCAGCCAGACAGCAGAGGACAGGGTGACATGGAGGCGATTTCTTTGTGAGCACTCCTTACGGGAACGTTTTTTTTTTTTTTTTTTTTTTTTTTTTTTTTTTTGGGGGAGGGAACGCGCGCACACGTCAACTATGCATGACAGGAAAATCAGTCGCCTCTGGTAATACATTTGGGGGATCATTTAGCCTCCTCAAAAAAAAAAAAAAAAAAAAAAAAAAAAAAAAACAACTCTGGGGTCAGTATTCTCGTAAGATAAGGAAGCTCCCTAGCACCTCTTCCTCAGCGATTTAATCTCCAAGCTACCCGTTAACATCCACGTGTTTGCTTCATACGAGTATATCTTGTAACGTCGACTCAGATTACACGAATAACACACAAGAATAAAGTAACGCAGCAGAATCAAAAATAAATCGGTAAGGAAGAGGTGTTGGTAAGACTGCAAGAATAACACACAGAATTAAAGCAGCAGAATCAAAAATAAACCGGTATGGTAGAGGTGTTCGTAAAAAGCAGAAAAAGAAATAAATCGGTAAGGGAGAAGTGTTTGCAAGATTGCATGAATAACACACACGGATATAGTAGCGCAGCAGAATCAAATATAAGTCGGTAAGAAGCTTTAGTAAGAAGCAGAGTCAGAAATAAACCGGCAAGGAAGAGGTGTTAGTACGCTGAATCAGAAATAAACCGGTAAGGAAGAGGTGTTAGTACGCTGAATCAGAAATAAACCGGTAAGGAAGAGGTGTTAGTACGCTGAATCAGAAATAAACCGGTAAGGAAGAGGTGTTAGTACGCTGAATCAGAAATAAACCGGTAAGGAAGGGATGTTAGTACGCTGAATCAGAAATAAACAGGTAAGGAAGAGGTGTTAGTACGCTGAATCAGAAATAAACCGGTAAGGAAGAGGTGTTAGTACGCTGAATCAGAAATAAACCGGTAAGGAAGAGGTGTTAGTACGCTGAATCAGAAATACAGCGGTAAGGAAGAGGTGTCAGTTAGAAGAATCAGAAATAAATCGATAAGGAGAGGTGTTTGTAAGACGCATAACACACAAGAACACAGCAACGCAGCAGAATCAGGAATAAATCAGTAAGGAAGAGGTGTTTGTAAGACTGCACGAATAACGCACAAGAACACAGTAACGCCGCAGAATCAGGAATAAATCGGTAGGGAACTGGTGTTAGAAAGCTTCCTAACGTCACGTGAAAACCGCACTTAGGGATTTGCCTCGTCAGCCTCCCCCCCAGTTAATCCCTGATCCGGTTTTGTGTACACGATCCTACTCTTCAGGCCTCAATGTACTACTGTGCACACTTACTGTACTTCAATATATATTTTTTTATTTCTACAGGTAAGCAGTTTTTCGAATTTGTGCCATGTTTCTTTCTTTCTTTTTTTTTTTTTTTACCAATTCTCTTCATACCTGGTGTATCTATTCCTTGGGCCAATACAAGCAGACATCTTTTCTTTATTCTCTCTCTCTCTCTTATTTTCTGCATTTCCTTGAGCATGCTGGCAATCTTTTATCTTAGCAAATGATTTTATGGACCTCTCTAATATCATCATCATCATCGACCATCATCATCATTTTCAGCCTTCTCCTTCTCACCAAGACAACCACCATCACCATCTTCTTCAGCCTCTATCTCACCACAACCACCGTCATCATCAGCCTCAGCCTCCTCCTCATCATCATCATCTTCAGCCTCCTTCTCACCACCACCACCACCACCATCATCTTCAGCCTCCTCCCCCTCCTCAACACCATCAGCTTCAGCTTCTTCCTTCTCCTCCTCACCATCAACTGTCATCATCATCTTCATCCTCCTCCTCACCATCATCATCAGCCTCCTCCTTATCATCATCATCCTCAGCTCCTCGTCCTCAGTATCATCAGCATTATCACCAACATGTAATATACGGTAATTCTCACCTTAACGACAGTACCGACGGGTGTTTGGTGGACCTCCAGCATCTGGTTGTCTGTGGCGTCGTGTGGTGAAGACTCATCCATGCTGGCCAGGGGAGGGTCACGGGACAGCAAGAGACGCTCCTTCATCTCACGAAGGTAAGGGTATTCGCCACCACCACCCTCTGTTGTGGAGGGAAAATGGAAATATAGGTTAATCTGGCATAATTCATCCTCTATATTGGAAAAAAGAAAATGTTAATCTTCAATAATAATAATAATAATAATAATAATAATAATGGGCATCTCTCGTAGGTACGGGTATTAGCCACCACCACCCTCTGTTATGGAGGGGAAAAATGGAAATCTAGGTTAGTGTCGGTTCAAACAGGAAAATTTGACATCCCCCCCCCCATTTGTTAAAGGAAAATGTATAAAATTAAATAATAATAATAATAATAAGTTATGTTCGTGTGCATCTGCAATACTTACTGGCCTCCACCATCCTTTGTACGACATGGGAAGAATAGATGTTAGTGTGGGTTATAACAGGAGAATTTGGCTTTTCCTCTCACCACTGCCCAAAAGAAAAAAAAATCTCCGGGAGAGAGAGAGAGAGAGAGAGAGAGAGAGAGAGAGAGAGAATTCCCTTATATATATATATATATATATATATATATATATATATATATATATATAATCCCTAGACTTTTTCTAAGGAGGAAAGTTGACCCGACAACTTTCGTAGTTTTCTTTGAAGACGCCCGTTCTCTCCTAGGCCTATACGGCAAAAAAAACAAAAAAAAAAAAAAAAAAAAGAAGGAAGGAAGGAGGGGGGACTTTCATTCAGAACTTGTTGATACAACGCATAATAAAAATCAATAAAATTAAGACGATGATGATAATACTAATACTAATGACAACAAAAAACTATTTTGGTGACTTGTTTATCCTAAAAACTGGTCAAAATCCTTTACTGATACTTCTATACTCCTTGCTAGAGATCATATAGAAAGGGTGTTACTCCAAGCCAGCCAGAATGCTCGTAAAGCCCCACCCTCACACCCACCATTCCAAACACAGGGAAGGTCGGTGTGAAATAATAATGATGATGATAATAATAATAATAATAATAATAATAATAATAATAATATACTGTGTGATACATTAAATCAACAGAAAGAAAATTACCTAGCAATAAGACACGACTTAGGTATGAATCGACGAACAAGTTGGCTAATAAAAAAGAAAAAAAAAAACGCCTATATTATTACCTGGCACACGTATTATTCCGACCAGCAGTGGATTGGGGAGTATGAGTATGCAAATAAGTAAACACACATTACCGTATGGCACAGTATATTACCCTGTAGTGCCGTATGATAGTATTATGGTGTAGTATTTGGTGATCTGGGAGCAACTTAGTAATTGCAGATACACAGAGAGACCAAAACAAAAGTAAATTACGAAAGAACAAGGATAAAGTTCCTAACAAAACTCTACGGACTCTACCGAAAATATTTCAAATTACGGATACATTTACTCCAAAACAAAGTGACGAAATACATAAAACTGACACTGAACTTATGAAATTTTTGGCAGCACTAATGAAAAACACCACACACTTCCTCCACCACTTAAAATTCACCCCGAGAAATAATTTTGTCCCAAGCTGAGCAGTATCCCCTTAATATTCCAGGCGAGGCTCCGTTCTCTCTGGTGCGCCACTTTTACCCGTTTTCTGTGAGGGGTAAACAAAGGCGCGGAGTAAAGGGGAAAAAGGAGGTCGACTGTGCAGCTTTAAATCCCTTATGTACTCCCATGATGCACTCCGCTTTACGTAATATCGCCCTGCATCGCTTACGGTAATCAATACAACGAAAGAACCCCGGAAAATATAACGCCAAAGAGTTCACTGTGGAATAAACAAAAACCGATACACCACAAGCACCTACTTTGACAAAAATAATCCGTAAAATGGAATCGGAAAAAACAAAAGACTATCGAATCCTACACTTGAATTACATGGTATTAAAATCCGCACATAAACTGGATTAATTTCTGGCGCAATATAAAATG
>NC_137030.1:3646903-3711903 GCF_032717465.1 Coenobita brevimanus | reverse complement strand
TTTTTAAAAGGTCACGTTCATATTGTTAGCCACTGTTTTTTATTTTGTATAGTGCGTAAAACTGTTCTCTGGGTAAAAAAAAATCCATACTGTTATTACTGACCTAAAACTGACACTTTTTACATCCTGAATGCTGAGTTGTAACCGTAGATAAACACTAGGCTAAGATGCTAGTCACGAAGAAGTGCCGTGGAAAGTATTGGTCATTGTATTTCTCCACCTTGAATGCTGAGTTGTTCCAATCACTAGAACATGGTGCTAGTCACGAAGAACTGCTATGTAAAGGATTACAGACGTATTTCTCCATCTAGCTGACTTGTAACCATAAACAATGGCATGGTGCAAGTCACGAAGAAGTGCTGTGGTAAGAATGACAAATAACCGAAGCCCTGACGTTTTTCTGATGCTGAATTACGCTAAATATACCGCAAAAGGAGGAAATTTTGAGCCAAGTTAAGGTGGGAGAACAATACCTCTGCGGCCCTTAACCCCTTGACTCCCGTGACGTGTTGGTTTATTCTTACTACCTCAGGAAAAATCTATTGGGCTTAGAGATCTCTGTGGTGGAGTGGTCAATGAAGGATGTATCTAACCTACTTGTTTCAGAGTCTAACCTAAATTGAAAGAAATCGTCGGGGGTGCATAAATACAAGTAATCGGACTAATGGGGCAAGGAAGGTTGGCAGCTCTCGTTTCTGTTGTTGTTTCCCAGGTAATGTACTGTACATCCTCCCCAAACAGTACCGGCCCCATTACAGCACAACATGGAAGAAACATTGTAAGAAATGGGGTACCCTGTAATTACAAGTGCAAACATTATCTGTGGAAATTATGAGAACTCAGAACTGCAACAAGATTCACATACTGGGTTGGTATATTTCGAGGCACCGATAGGCTCATGTGTCTCTACGGACGTTGCTTTTTTTCACAACCATCGTACCCTAAGGGGGCGATACTTTTTGAAGGCTGAAATTATCTCCCACATTCCACCATCCTCCTTTCGGGGATAGGGAGGGAGGTGAGGGCTGTCTATAATCGGGCAGTGGGGCTCCCCTGTCATATCAGTGCCACCACGGGAAGGCGTCCCTCTTCAACATCAGGTGGCCTCGTAAAACTCCAGGTGATGGGGCCGATATACTAGGTACGCCAAGGGAGGCCTTCATGTGGCGGTACTGATATGACAGGGCGGTGTAGCTGCCTGGTTTTACGAACGTCCCTCAACCCCCCTCCCTGTCTCTCAAAAGGAGGATGGCAGATTGCAAAAGGAGGATGACAGATTGCAAAAGGAGGATGGCAGATTGCAAAAGGAGGATGACAGATTGCAAAAGGAGGATGACAGATTGCAAAAGGAGGATGGTGGACTGCACAAGGAGGATGGTGGATTGCACAAGGAGGATGGTGGATTGCAAAAGGAGGATGGCAGATTGCAAAAGGAGGATGACAGATTGCAAAAGGAGGATGGCAGATTGCAAAAGGAGGATGACAGATTGCAAAAGGAGGATGGCAGATTGCAAAAGGAGGATGGCAGATTGCAAAAGGAGGATGGTGGATTGCAAAAGGAGGATGGTGGATTGCAAAAGGAGGATGACAGATTGCAAAAGGAGGATGACAGATTGCAAAAGGAGGATGACAGATTGCAAAAGGAGGATGACAGATTGCAAAAGGAGGATGGTGGATTGCAAAAGGAGGATGACAGACTGCAAAAGGAGGATGGTGGATTGCAAAAGGTGGATGGCAGATTGCAAAAGGAGGATGACAGATTGCAAAAGGAGGATGACAGATTGCAAAAGGAGGATGGTGGATTGCAAAAGGAGGATGGCAGATTGCAAAAGGAGGATGACAGACTGCAAAAGGAGGATGACAGACTGCACAAGGAGGATGACAGACTGCAAAAGGAGGATGACAGATTGCAAAAGGAGGATGGTGGATTGCAAAAGGAGGATGACAGACTGCACAAGGAGGATGACAGACTGCAAAAGGAGGATGGTGGATTGCAAAAGGAGGATGACAGACTGCAAAAGGAGGATGGTGGATTGCACAAGGAGGATGACAGATTGCAAAAGGAGGATGGTGGATTGCACAAGGAGGATGGTGGATTGCACAAGGAGGATGACAGACTGCAAAAAGAGGATGACAGATTGCAGAGGAAGGGCAAGTTCGTACAATCCACTGTGTCTGGATGCTGATGGTGAAAATATTTGAAATCATTAATGAATTTATCGGTTACAAGTAATTCTCTTCTCTCAAAAAATTCTTTAACTTTAATGGAAAAAAAATACAAAAAAAAATAACCCCACAAATGTCTCGACAAATAAATAGTCTACACTCGCTGTTAAAGACTCGTTTGTCGTGAAAGGCAAAGGAAGAGAGACTGAAGAGGCGGAGAAAGAAGGGTTCTGAGAGAAAAGTAGAAACTGGGCAACTAAGAAATCAAAATATGGAGAGAAGACAGATGACAAAAAATTAAATGGAGCAAAGAGTTAAAAATACTTAAATGGATATTCAAACATAAGTAACAGAGAGAGAGAGAGAGAGAGAGAGAGAGAGAGAGAGAGAGAGAGAGAGAGAGAGAGAGAGAGAGAGAGAGAGAGAGAGAGCAACCTTATCCCTGGATCACAGAAAACGTACGCATCAATGCACCAGAGAAAACCAAGATTCCCCAGGGATAACTAAGCCATATCTCAAAGAAGAAACCAAAAATTAAACTAAATACACAAAGGTACCTAAAACTACAAGACAAACAAAGAAATACAAGAAAAGCGGGACCATATTGACAGAATTAAGAAGAAAAAAGGACAGGAAGAATGAGGGAGGAAAGGGGAGGAGAAAAGCTTGGAAGAAAGAGACGAGCGAGGGGCGAATTTGAAAGGGTACAAAGAGATACAGGAAAAAGGAAGAAAATGCAATAAAAATGGAATATAGTGGTAGTGGTGGTAGTAGTAGTAGTAGTAGTAGTAGCAGCAGCAGTAGTAGTAGTGGTGGTGATGGTGGTGGTATTAACGGTTTTCACCAGAATAAGAATAAGAATGAGAGAGAGAGAGAGAGAGACGGATAAGGAAGAGCAAGATGAATACGGAGGAGGAGGAGGAGAAGGAGGAGGAGGAGATAGTAGGAAGATTAAATGGAAGTTCTTTTTTGTCTAGTGTTGACAAGAGTGATCAGGGAGAGATGGATGGGGCTTAAGGCTGAGTGAGAGAGAGAGAGAGAGAGAGAGAGAGAGAGAGAGAGAGAGAGAGAGAGAAGGGGGATAAAATGTTGAAACTGAAAGATTATCAACACAGGATATAAAAATTAAATATACAAAAATGGAATTCCTCTCTCTCTCTCTCTCTCGTTTAAGCTGGTGATGATGGTGTTAGTTGTGGCTGTGGTGGTTATGGTGATGGTGGTAGCTATGGTAGAGGCAGCTCTGGTAGCGGTGGTTGTGGTAATGGCGATGGTGGTAGTTGTAGTAATCGCAGTTCTGGATGTGGTGATGGTGGTAACTGTGGCAGAGGTGATGGTTGTGGTGGCTGTGGTATTTGCGGTAGTGATGATGGTGGCACCTGTGGTAATGATGATGGTGTAGCTGTGGTAATGATGATGGTGGCAGCTGTGGTAATGATGATGGTGTAGCTGTGGTAATAATGATGGTGGCAGCTGTGGTAACGATGATGGTGGTAGCTGTGGTAATGATGATGGTGGTAGCTGTGGTAATGATGATGGTGGTAGCTGTGGTAATGATGATGGTGGTAGCTGTGGTAATGATGATGTAGTTGTGGTAATAATGATGGTGGCAGCTGTGGTAATGATGATGGTGTAGCTGTGGTAATAATGATGGTGGTAGCTGTGGTAATGATGATGGTGTAGCTGTGGTAATGATGATGGTGTAGCTGTGGTAATGATGATGGTGTAGCTGTGGTAATGATGATGGTGTAGCTGTGGTAATAATGATGGTGGTAGCTGTGGTAATGATGATGGTGTTGCTGTGGTACTGATGATGGTAGTAGCTGTGGTAATAATGATGGTGGTAGCTGTGGTAATAATGACGGTGGTAGCTGTGGTAATGATGATGGTGGTAGCTGTGGTAATGAAGATACTGGTGGATGTAATAATGGTGTTTATTGTACATTATCATATCCTTGCTTGTTATCAATATCCTTATCAACGACACAGGATGCCTAAATAACGCCACAGTATATTAACACAGCAAAACCAGCAATACACTTAAAATGCAGAGGCGTTATTAAGCTTCCTCACTGTTCAATAATACCGCATCATGGGACGGGTTGTAACATGTTATTGAGGGCAGAGGGAGTAATGCGGGACAGTAAGTGTAATTGGTCTAGTATTCGACTTATTTCCTTGTGTGTGTGTGTGTGTGTGTGTGTGTGTGTGTGTGTGTGTGTGTGTGTGTGTGTGTGTGTGTGTGTGTGAGAGAGAGAGAGAGAGAGAGAGAGAGAGAGAGAGAATCCTATACACTTACACTTCCATAAGCACTACAAACAGCATGGACAAGGGAAATTTTTGGTTACTTTCCCCCAAAGGAGTAAGTCCGGTTCTGCAGTGTCCCTCATATAGAAGGAAACAGATACATATCCTCAAAAACACAACATCTCTGGCGGCGTGTGACTAAAATGATGGTATTTCTGCAGGTCATGTGTGTGTACGTGTGGCGGGGGACAATAACAACACTCCACCAGCATAGTAACAAAACCAGCAACACTCCACCAGCACCACAACAACACTCCACCAGCCCCAGCACCACAACAACACTCCACCAGCACCAGCACCACCACCACAACAACACTCCACCAGCACCACCACCACCACAACAACACTCCACCAGCACCAGCACCACCACCACAACAACACTCCACCAGCACCAGCACCACCACCACAACAACACTCCACCAGCACCAGCACCACCACCACAACAACACTCCACCAGCACCAGCACCACAACAACACTCCACCAGCACCACCACAACAACACTCCACCAGCACCAGCACCACAACAACAACACTCCACCAGCACCACAACAACATTCCACCAGCACCACAACAACACTCCACCAGCACCAGCACCACCACCACAACAACACTCCACCAGCACCAGCACCACCACCACAACAACACTCCACCAGCACCAGCACCACCACCACAACAACACTCCACCAGCACCAGCACCACAACAACACTCCACCAGCACCAGCACCACAACAACACTCCACCAGCACCAGCACCACCACAACACTCCACCAGCACCACAACAACACTCCACCAGCACCAGCACCACCACAACACTCCACCAGCACCACAACAACACTCCACCAGCACCAGCACCACCACCACAACAACACTCCACCAGCACCAGCACCACCACCACAACAACACTCCACCAGCACCACCACCACAACAACAACAACACTCCACCAGCACCACCACCACCACAACAACATTCCACCAGCACCACAACAACACTCCACCAGCACCACCACCACAACAACAACAACAACACTCCACCAGCACCGCCACAACAACACTCCACCAGCACCACCACCACAACAACAACAACACTCCACCAGCACCACCACCACAACAACACCAACACTCCACCAGCACCACCACCACAACAACAACACTCCACCAGCACCGCCACAACAACACTCCCCCAGCACCACCACCACAACAACAACATTCCACCAGCACCACAACACTCCACCAGCACCACCACCAGCACAACATTCCACCAACACCGCCACCACCACAACAAGTGTCAGTCCTCTCAGCAACCACGGTGTGTCAAAGGGAGTCAATATACCACATATAAGCCACGGTTAAAAACACTATTCTAAACAAAGCATTCATGTGTTTATAAAATCACTGGTTTCCTTTTTTTCATATGATTCTTGATATAATTATGATTATCATGAACTTAAAGCAGTTTCCTACAATAAACCGTATAATTTGTTACCTTATAATTATGTGTGGTAGGTGGTGGCGACCATCATCCACTCACTTGATGTAGAGCTGCCCACTTCTTCCTTAGCCTTTATCATTCTATTTCTGTGTCTGCCCTCCTCTCTTCATATTTCTCCCATCTTTCCTGTCACTTCTTAGTGCTTTTCTTTCCTTTACAGGTGGCTTTACATTGAGTGACAAGCCAAATGGTTTCCTGTAAGACTAGAAACCATTTACTACGCTGGGTGGTAACCATATAACCAAATCATACATGCTTCCTACGTGTCAACAAGTGGGTTGGTGGAGGATTAGTGCCCCTCCCCATAAAACAAACAACTCAAAGTCAAATGGCCACCCCTTATGGGATTGTGGCGTCTGGCAATAGACAGATATATAGATAGATAAATAATTATGGCTGTGATCGATCATGTTTGTCAATATCGTTAAATGTAATCACAAAAAGCCTTTACTTTCTTCTATACTTCAGTGATACCTAAATTTAAAGATGACGTGTCAGCCATTGCTAGGGAATCAATAACACTGCAACACAACACTACACACACTGATTACCAAGATGATATTTGTGAGTGGCGGGTTTAAAACGACACAAAAAACAGGAATTCAATACAAACGGACTGAGAACCAAATCATCGCCTGTGTTTCTATCATACAGGGATGCAACTCACCATTAAAATATCACCACTTTATTTTCAGATGGAAGGAATCTTAAACTAATTATGAGAGGTAAAAATTTTAGAACTTCATTATTACCTGTACAATAAAAATCAATGGTTAGAATTATGTCATGGAGCCAGGATTCCGATGGCTAGAATGACGTGTGAATGACGGTGTGGCTCATCACTGTGCATGTTTCTGGATTCTATCTCGCCATATCTGCTTGGGTGGGAATAAGGTTGTGATGATGATGATGATGATGAACAGGGGGAAACTGATGATGATGATACGGATGCGGATGATAATGATAATGATCAGGAGGAGGAGGAGGAGGAGGAGGAGGAGGAGGAGGAGGAGGAAAAGGAGGAGCAGGAGGAGGAAAAGGAGGAACAGGAGGAGGAAAAGGAGGAACAGGAGGAGGAAAAGGAGGAACAGGAGGAAGAGGAGGAGGATGACGACGAGATAAAAATTCTCATCACCGTCAAATAAACAAATAAAAAACATCAAACCAAACACACCATTTTTAAAACGATGTTCATTTTTTTTACTTCCCCCCCCCCCCAACCAAGCGATTATCCTTCACTCTTCTCTTTCATGTTGTTAGTGGATGACCTGGAGTGAGGTGGGGTGGTGTGAGGTTAGGAGAGAAGAGAGATGAGGTGAAGTGAGGTCGTGATGTGATGTGATGGAATGTGATGTAAGATAGGTTAAGCGAAGTGAAGTGAAATGAGGTGAAGTAAGGTGAGAGGAGAGGAGAGGGAAGGAGGTGAGGCGACTTAGGTTAAGTGAAGTAAGGTGAGGTAAGGTGATGTGATGTCAAGAGAGGAGGAAAGAAATGATGTGAAGTAAGATGAATGAAGTGAGGTTATGTGAAGAGAATGAAGTGAGGTGAGAGGTAAAATGAACTGAAGTGAGGCGAAATGAAGTGAGGATAAGTAATGGAAGGTGTGGTCAGGTAAAGTGAAGTAAGGTCAAGTTAAGTGAAGTGAAGTGAAGTAAGGTGAACTGAAATGAAGTGAAGTGAAGTGAAGTGAAGTGAGGTGAGGTGAGGGCAGGTCCATATTGAACACCTTGGCCCCACCTCATCCGTACAACGTTTCTTAAAGTAGAGAGGGTGTTGGTACTGGCTCCACTCTCACCACACCTCTCACCTCACTCCTTACCTTACCTCATCTTCTACACCTCTCACATCACACTCCTCACCTCTCACCTCACTTCTTACCTTACCTCACCTCTTACACCTCTCACCATCACACTCTTCACCTCATCTCTTATACCTCTCACCACCACACTCCTCACCTCTCACCTCACTTCTTACCTTACCTCACCTCTTACACCTCTCACCATCACACTCCTCACCTCATCTCTTATACCTCTCACCACCACACTCCTCACCTCTCACCTCACTTCTTACCTTACCTCACCTCTTACACCTCTCACCACCACACTCTTCACCTCTCACCATCACACTCCTCACCTCTCACTTAACCTCTCACACCTATCACATCATCTCTGACTTCACCTCTTACACCTCACTTCTCACCTCACACACCTATGACTTCACCTCTCATTTCATCTCACTCATTTCTTACATTACCTCAATCCCACCTCAATTCAATCACCTCTCACATCATCTCACCTACCTTCCCCTCACCTCTCCCCATACCTCAACCCTCTCCTCACCACACTTCACTTCACCTCATCCCACCTCACCTCACCTCTCCACAGCAAAGTATATTCTACGGTCAACGCTTCCGTATCGTCAAAGGTGCTGAACAAAGCGAATGTGTATTTTTGCCAATGTGTCTCAAAGCAACCTAAGTATCAGAGGTTAAGACAGTATTCTACAGGGTACAGAGGCTTACTGTTCTGGTTAGTGTTCTTCTTCCCCTCCTCCTCCATCACTTCTTCCTCTTCCTTCTCCACCTCCTCTTCCTCTTTCTTCTGCACCTCTTCCTCCTTCCCCTCTTCGTCTCCTGTCCCTCTTCAAAAGATACCTCTCCTCTATCCTCCTTTCTTCTCCTCTCTCTCTCTCTCGCTCTCTCTCTCTCTCTCTAACTGTCTGTGGCTTACCCTAATGACAGTAATTATGAAAAGGGCCAACCACTCCCACAAACAGTTACCCCACTCCATAATAACCCGTTTTCAGTTATGCACAAATCCAGTACACAAACCCTCTCACGGACGGGGCAACTCTAGTATCTAAATCCAGCTAACCCCAAGCGATTTTCTGCATCTGCGTGAGTCAAAATGAGTCTGAGGATTAACACTGGCAGTAATTAAGATGAAGTGGCAATGGACAGACGATCTTCTTCATCTTTTTTTTTTTTTTTTAATAACAGAAGAGGAAGGAAAAATAAATGAACCCCCCCCCCAAAAAAAAAAAAAATCTGAGTGAGTTGGAGCTACAGTTTTAATACCGTACTTGAACCATTTACCCCCTCATGCTCAGGATAACTCTAGTACCTGTATTTCATTCCACCATGGTTGGGACAAATCTGGTGTTTTATTCCAATTAACGCCAGACGATTTTCTTCATCTGAGTGAGTCGTAGGAGCCACAGTGTTGACCTTGGGCAGTAATTAAAGGCCAAGAGAGTGCCAATGAACCCTGAATGGCACTGTTAGCCTGGCACTTAAACCCAACAGTGCCAACTTATTTGTCTAGTGCCATGACTTCACTGTTCCCCCCCTTCTCTCTCTCTCTCTCTCTCTCTCTAAAGCACTGACTAAGAAATGCAAAGGAAGAGATATGTATGAGACAACTTCATGAAATCGAGTTCATTAGTGTGGGGTAATATTATATGGGATTTGTGGTGTCATAATGTGTGTGTGTGTGTGTGTGTGTGTGTGTGTGTGTGTGTGTGTGTGTGTGTGTGTGTGTGTGTGTGTGTGTGTGTGTGTGTGTGTGTGTGTGTGTGTGTGTGTGTGTGTGTGTGTGTGTGTGTGTGTGTGTGTGTGTGCAGCACTTAGCGGATTTTACCACCACTCTTGAACGGTTCTGACCAACACAATTATACACAAAAAGTCAATGATATATGTACCTTAAGATATTTTACCCACTACTGTCTATCTCTCTACCTATCTATCTATATGCCAGACACCTTGTCCACAAACAAATCGCCTCCATGTCGCCCTGTCCCCTGCCATTTCGTTGCCGTCCCCCCAGCTCGATACACCCCCTCTCTCATACCCCACTCCATCCCTCCATCTCATCATTGGTCTCTCCCTCCCTCCACCTTACATACATGCTCTCCCAGTCAGTCTCTCACTCTCCACTTTTCATCTCCCCTTTCACACCTCTCACCTCCCCTCACACCTCCTCCTTCATACCTTTCACCTCCTCTTTCACACCTCTCACCTCCTCTTTCACACCTCTCACCTCCTCTTTTACACCTCACCTCTCTCACACCTCTCACCTCCTCTCTCACACCTTTCACCTCCTCTCTCACACCTTTCGCCTCCTCTTTTACACCTCACCTCTTTCACACCTCTCACCTCCTCTTTCACACCTCTCACCTCCTCTCTCACACCTCTCACCTCCTCTCTCACACCTCTCACCTCCTCTCTCACACCTTTCACCTCCTCTCTCAAATCTTTCACCTCCTCTCTCACACCTTTCACCTCCTCTCTCACACCTTTCACCTCCTCTCTCACACCTTTCACCTCCTCTTCCACACCTCTCACACATCTCTCTGACATCACTTCGGCATGCTGGAGTGGTGGAGGAGTGAAGCTAACAAACTTGGTCATTGAAGTCACCTTGTTTACACTATGACGTCTGCACACCAAATTGCTCTGTTCGTTTACACTGCTTGTTTAGAGAGTGGAGGCGAACCACTGGGAAATTACTGGTGTTGGCGCCCTCTTATCTTGTTTTTATTTTTTTCTTGGAGGGAACAGTTCGTGGCCTTTGTTCTTTCTTCCTTGGAAAAAAAAAAAAAAAAAAAAATTTATGTGTTTTTGTTTTTATGATAATACTTAATCGCTAGGACAATATTTCACACATCTTTAAAAAAATGAAGACAGTAATGACTATAGTGTTCTCATCTAAACTTGGCCCAATTTCCGTCCTTTTGCAGCTTATTTCACGTAGCTCTGTGACCGAATAAGACAATACTACGGCTGTACACAAATTCCACAGTACCTCTTCGTGACTAGCATCATAATCTGATGTTTTAATCTACTGCTACAACTCAACAGTCAAGATGGACAGATGGCAGTTTTAGGCCAAGCAGGAGTAAAAAAGTAGTGACACAGCAAATAACAATAAAAAGGATTACCGTACATAATGAAGTGATAACAACGACAGAGTGGATCAAAAAATAAATAAATAAATAAATAACTAAAAATCGTCCAACTGTGAATCTCCATGGCAACCAATCATCTGTCTGGGAACCATTTTGTGGGATGCAACCTCACAGACACTACCACCACGATTACCACAGTTACCACCATCATCACAACTGCCAAAACATTCTCCACCTTCACTGCATATACCACAGTTACCATCCCCACTACCATAAATACCACAAAATACTATTACTACCATTACTACAACCTTCACTACCATAACTACTTTCATAACCACTAAAACCACCACCTCTAAACATATATATATAAAGCTACAATCTCCACCAAACTACCACAACTACCACCACCACTACTACTACCACAACCATCACTGCCACAACTACCATAACCAAATTACCACTACAAACTACCACAACCACCACAACTACAACACTGCCACCCTTCTCCCCTTTCAATAACTTGGTGGGACAGAAGGAGCTTGTGACGTCCTTAGTAACTCTCTCTCTCTCTCTCTCTCTCTCTCTCTCTTTCAAGTGATCTTTAAACTTCTACCTCATCTTTAATCGCTCTCTCCCCCCCTCTCTCTCTCTCTATCTCTCTCTCTCTCTCCCTCTCACACACAAATGGAAACTGCTTCAAACCCCTTCACTGTGAGAGTAAAATCGTCCGTAGGTGTGTGTGTGTGTGTGTGTGTGTGTGTGTGTGTGTGTGTGTGTGTGTGTGTGAGAGAGAGAGAGAGAGAGAGAGAGAGAGAGTTCAAACTACGAGGGCCAATAAGTCTATCCACAAAAACACGACAAAGAAAAAACAACCAACAGCAAGAGAATTCAAAACATGGCAACCAATAAGGCGAGAATTCAAAATATGATAACAAACAGGACAAGAGAATTCAAAATATAGCAACCAGTATGATAAGAGAATTCAAAATATGGCAACCAACAGGAAAATGAATTCAAACAAAAATATCAAAATCCAGCTTTAAAAAAAAAAAAAAAAAAAGCTCGAAAATAAAACAAAAATCCAGCCCGAAAATAAATAAAAAAATAGCCCGATAGCAAAGAAATCCAGCCCGAAAATAACACAAAAAATCCAGCCCGGAAATAAGACAAAAAATCCAGCCCGGAAATAAGACAAAAAATCCAGCCCGAAAATAACACAAAAAATCCAGCCCGGAAATAAGACAAAAAATCCAGCCCGGAAATAAGACAAAAAATCCAGCCCGAAAATAACACAAAAAATCCAGCCCAAAAATAAGAGAAAAAAAATCCAGCCCGAAAATAATAAAAAATCCAGCCCGAAAATAAGACAAAAAAAAATCCAGCCCGAAAATAAGACAAAAAAAAATCCAGCCCGAAAATAATAAAAATCCAGCCCGTTAATAATAATAAGAAAAAAATCCAGCTCGAAAATGATAAAACGAAAATCCAGACCGAAAATAACAATAATAAAAAAATCCAGCCCGGAAATAAGACAAAAAATCCAGCCCGAAAATAAGGCAAAAAATCCAGCCCGAAAATAAGACAAAAAAAAAATCCAGCCCGAAAATAAGACAAAAAAAAAATCCAGCCCGAAAAAAAAAAAAAAAATCCAGCCCGAAAATAATATTAAGAAAAAAATCCAGTTCGAAAATGAAAAAAACGAAAATCCAGCCCGAAAATAACAATAATAAAAAAATCCAGCCCGAAAATAAGAAAAAAAATCCAAGCCGATAACAAAAGAAAAAAAATCCAGCCCGACAAAAAAATCCTGCCCGACAAAAAAATCCTGCCCGAAAATAAGACAAAAAAATCCTGCCCGAAAAAAAAAGAAAAATCCAGCCCGAAAAAATAAAAAAAAATCCAGCCCGAAAAAATAAAAAAAAATCCAGCCCGAAAAAATAAAAAAAAATCCAGCCCGAAAATGATAAAGAAAAAAAATCCAGCCCGAAAATAATGTTAAAAATCAAAGTCCAGGCCGAAAATAGCTAAAAATGCGCAGGCAACAGCCAAAGAGAATTCAAATGTCAGCAGCCAATCCCAGAGCGTGCCTCATCACAGCCCCTGGGAATGCACCAATCAGCTGGCGTCCTCATTAAGCGCGGGATTTGGGTTACCTGTTAATTATTTTTCTGGACGATTTCAATTGAGAGTTTGAGTGTAGGTTTAATTAAGGAAGATTATTGGAATGATACCTGGCGACGATTTTAACTGCGAGTTTGAGTGTAGGCTTAAGGATGATTATTGAAATGATGCATGGTACCTGTGTATAGTGATAAACAACAATAATACTGACAATAATAATAATAATAATAGTAATAATAATAATAACAGCGTAGTAGTAGTAGTAGTAGTAGTAGTAATAATAATAATAATAATAATAATAATAGGAGGAGGAGGAGGAGGAGGAAAAGAATAATAATTATTAATTATAATAATAATATTAAAAAAAGGAAGAAGGAAAAAAAGAAGAAAACAAGATAGAAGAAGAATATTAAAAAGAAGAAGGGAAAAAAAAGAAGAAAACAAGATAGAAGAAGGAGAAAACAAGATGGTTGAAGAAAAGGAGGAGGAGGAAGAAAAGAACGACGACGACGACGACGACGACAACAATACTAATAAACTAATATAAAACAAGACTTAATACTTACAACACCCACTAACCTACTTCCACAACTACATTCCCCTTGCCGATTCCATCTATCTTTCTATTATCCTTCTCTCTCTTGCTATCCTTTTCCACTGTCAATCCACTTATTCCACTCAAGATTTCCCATTCCTCTTTCCATCCATCCTTTCCACCCCCTCTCTACCTTCCAACTATCCTTTCCACTCTATTTTTAACCCATCCCACCTCTCTACTTTCCCACTCGACTATCCTACCATCCTTTTCATTTTGTTTCTATTCCATCCCACCTTCCTACTACCCCAAAGATATTTTTAACCCAACCCACCTTCCTACTCTCCTCCCCACTGTTTTTTACCCATCCCTTCTCTGCTATCCCACTGGACTATCCTACTATCGTTCCACTCTGTTTGTCTCCCATCCCACCTTCCTACTCTCCTTCCCACTATTCTTAACCCATCCCACAATCCAACTATCCTTCCCAATGTTCCTTCTCCCATCCAACCTTTGCACTAAGCCGACTCCGTGCCTAAGCCTTACACAGCTGTTGACTTTATACACGGGTTTTATTAGCTCTCACGTGTGGGGAGGCTCCCCATTTAAAACTCTTCTCAATAGGGTGGAGTCAAAGGCTTTTCGTCTCATTAACTCTCCTCCTCTTACTGGCTACCTTCAACCGATGTCTCTTCTCCGCAATACTTCATCATAATCTCTTTTCTATCGCTACTCCAATGGCCACGGCTCCTCTGAACTGTCTGCATCACTCCACCACTATGGCGGGCGAGTAGCACCCGTCTAGCAACAAACTCTCATCCCTTTTCTTTCCACCTCTCTAATGCAAGAGTTAAGCGCTACTCCCAATCCTTCATGTATGCATCAGGTCAACTCTGGTAATGCCTTCCTTTGTCTGTATTTCTTACAGTCTATAACCTCCAGTTAAACGCAGTGTGTCCAGGCATCTCGAAATGAACGGATCTTGAATTGGGCTCTTTTTTTTTTCTTCTTCTTCTTCTTCTTGGAAGGAATAATCTTGCGGGCTTCTGGTCTTTGGTTCCTTCTTCCTTGAAAAAAAAAAAAAACTCAACTACCATACTATCCTTCCTACTATTTCTATCCCACCCCACTCTCACTCCATCCCTCTTATCCTTTTCCTATCCCATCCCACCATCCTCTAATCCCATCCCACTTTCCTCTTATCCCTCTGAAGGTCACAACAATGGATTATGTGTAAGAGTATAGGATTAACCCGTTCACTGAGTCCCATCGTCCTCTCTCTCTCTCTCTCTCTCTCTCTCTCTCTCTCTCGGGGGCAAATGTTTAATCATTGTCGTTCGTGAAATTTAACTTTTGGACATTTTCGCTCCCCCCCCCTCTCTCTCTCTCACACACACACACACGCACGCACACACTTCCTCTTCTCCCCATTTCATCTCAGTCACTTACAATCACCCTTCTTCTAAAACAACAACAACCCTATCTTCCATCTCCAATACTCACAACAGCAAAACAGAACCAGTCACAAAAACAACATAAAGAAAATAATCACTATCACACCAAACACAAAAACAACAAAAACATCAACATAAAACAAATATTACAAAAACATACCCCAACAACAACAACAAGAGGCAAGCATGTAATGAGGTGATAACTAAAAATAAACATGCATAGAAAATGAGACGGGGGTGAGTGGCATTTAAACACTATCAGGGTGTGTGTGTGTGTGTGTGTGTGTGTGTGTGTGTGTGTGTGTGTGAGAGAGAGAGAGAGAGAGAGAGAGAGAGGTTTGTATAACCGGGCAGCTCCGCCGTCCAGTTATAGCGTTGCCACCACGTGAAGGCGTCGCTCTCCAGCAGCAAATAAATAATAATGATAATCCTTCCCCCAAGTCTCTCTCTCTCCCTCTCTCATAACCCCTCCCCCGTCACTCTCATAATTCCTCACCTAAGTCAGTCTCATAATCCCTCCCCCGTCTCTCTCTCTCTCTCTCTCTCTCTCTCTCTCTCTATCTATCTCTCTCTCACACACACACACACACACACACACACACACACACACACACACACACACACACACACACACACACACACACACACACACACGTCAAAACACCACCAGATACCATCACACATCCACGGCCATAACAACACTGATATCATTGACTCACATTACAATTCACAATACCATTATTTTTGGCAAGAATCGACAACAATTATCCTTCATGGGGAATGGCGCCAGGTGTGTGTGTGTGTGTGTGTGTGTGTGTGTGTGTGTGTGTGTGTGTGTGTGTTTATACCGACATGCCATTTTATTCAACTGAGGGAAAACTATGCCCTTGAAATGGCAAACATCTACTTATTTATACATATCTATCACATTATTAATAAACGTTAATCTATTTACCCCTTCACTGCGATGTCTTTATTTTTTTTCTATTACCACACAATCTACTTCATCTTGAGAGACCCCTTGTAGTGAGATAAATAAATAAATAAAAGGATAAATAAATATGGGAAGAATAAATTACCCGGAAAAAGACTTAAGTTTCGTGATAAACAGGTGTAATAATCACGAGGTACCTTAATAAGAGGAGATGGAGGAAAATAATGAGAGAGAGAGAGAGAGAGAGAGAAACCCATCAACAATCCCCCCAATCAACACAAACAGGAATTAACCATCCCCCCAATTATCTCACCTTTCTTGGATTGGCGGGGGGCCGAGGGGGAGGCGGGGGTTAGAGGGGGGGAGAGGGGGTTGCCGGAGGAGTCGGAGTAGGCGCTGGAGGGACTGGAGGAAACATTGGAGGGAATCTTCTTCCTGTGGTGGACGATGCTGGAGGAGATGGCCTTTTCGTAGCTGGCGGATCTCGCGAACGGGCTGCCTTCGTTGAGCCAGACCTCGTTCGAGACCACCTCCTCGATCTCCTCCTCGTGGATCAGGGCCTCGTATGACCTGCCTTCGCTTAGCCTGGCCTCGATTGACCTGGCCTCCTCGGACATGGCGGATGGGTCAAGCCGGAAGTCCTTGGGTCGAACCTCAGTTGACCTTACATTCTTGGTCCTTGGCTTAGTCTCAAGTTTGGGTTTTGGCTTGGCTTTACTCTCGTTTGCCTTTGAATTGACCCCATCTGACGCAAGGGTGAGGTCACACGAGGCCGCCCTCCCAAGGCCACCACCAGGAAGAGGGACGATCCGACTGGCGAATCCCGTGAGACGTCGCCAAAAAACGCCTCGGGAATTGGAGGTTGGCGATGGCGGCTTTTCCCTTCCCCCGCCGCCACTCCCGTCCGCCATCCCGCCATCCCCCGCCGCCATCCCTCCACCGTCAGCCGCCGCCACGGTGCCGCTCACGGTTGCTATATCCTGCTGTCCCTTCATTTGGGTCGCATTTACGGGAGGACCAAAGACGGGGACCTGAACCTGGCCTCAAAGGGGACCTAAATGACCCTAAATGAGACCCTGAACGATCTTTGACCTAAATGACCCTAAATGAGACCCTGAACGATCTTTGACCTAAATGACCCTAAATGAGACCCTGAACGACGACCTAAATGAACCTTAATGAAGTCCCCAAACACTCCATAAAGACAGCCCTAACCGACCTAAATGGGGCCCTAAATGAGAACTTTAACAGACCTTAATGGGGTCCTAACGAGCTTAAACGAGCCTCTAGATCTGACCTAAATGGGGCCCTAAACCTGACCTTAATGGGGCCCTAAACCTGACCTTAATGGGGCCCTAAACCTGACCTTAATGGGGCCCTAAACCTGACCTAAATGGGGCCCTAAACCTGACCTAAATGGGGCCCTAAACCTGACCTAAATGGGGCCCTAAACCTGACCTAAAAGGGGGACGTAACATGAGTACTTTTGATTATTGCTTTTATTGTGCTTCTTCTCGAGCCTAACTTCAGATGTGTTTATTTTTCTTCAAATTTTGGTCTCTTATATCTATCTCCAGGTCTCTTATATCTATCTCCAGGTCTCTTTATTCTAACTCTGGTCCTCATAACGCTGATGCTCCCATTCTAAATTTGGTCCTCTTCGTTCTAACTTACGGACCTTCTTTTCTAGCACTGGACCTTCTCAAAAATGCATTTCAGTCCTCTAAGTTCTTTCTTCAATTATCGCCCATTTTTATTTCACCTTAGGATTACTTTTTCTAACACTGATCCTCTTAATTCTAACTCTGTTCCTCTTAAATTCTAAACCCGTCGTCTTACACTCTATCTCTGAATTTTCTTGGCATTAGAGGTCTCTTAAACTCTAATCACTATCGACTTTAGGTACGAACAGTGTCCTCTTATATTCTAAACCTTGTCCTCTTAAATCCTATATCTTGTCCTCTTAAATTCTACCTTTCCCTCTTAACTCTAACGTTGGTCCCCTACATTTCTAAGTCCGGTCTTGCATTTTGACACTTTGATTAAGAGTTTGAAGAACACCAACTTCTGCTCTCTTAGAAGTGTGTCCATGTTCTTAACAGGTAACTCTATCTCTCGCTCCACCTCTTCTTCTCCTGTCCACACCTGTCAGGCCTGTTCTCTCACATACCTGTCTTCTGATTACCCACATCTGTTTCTGTCTAGGCTATCTTTCTCTGCACTGCATCTGTTAATCTCTTCAAAACATCTGTCTCTTTTCAGCATCTGTTCAAACATGCCTGAGTAAGTAGATGCATTAACAAAGACTATTTTTTTTCTTACATTTTTTCTTTTTCACCTTTGTTCCTTTCTTCGCTTCATTTTTTCTATCTTTGTCTTCTTTTACATCTTGATTTATGCTTATCTGTTTCTTTTTTATTCTTCACACTTGTCTTTGTCCTCTTCTACACCTGTCTCTAACTACCTGCAAAACCACCGTCGATAAATCACAAGTATTTCTTTCTCTCTTACGCCTGGTAATGTCTTAAAATTTACATATATCCAGTTTCCACATACCTTCACCTCTCCACATTTGTCAGGTTAACGAAACTATCTGTATGTATGTTGCCTATTATCTTTCCACATCTAAAAGTACCGTATCTGCCTTTCGTCTTTCATATTTGTTTATTCCTCTCCACACCTGTCATTATACATATGCAATACAGCCTACGTGTCTTCTCTACACCTGTCAGAGGACCTACACACCGGGCTTAATTTCTCCACCTCTCTTCCACACCTGTCAAATTACCTCCAAACCTGCCTAAACTCCTCCAACTCTTCATCACACTTGTCAAAATACATCCAACTCACCTCCACACCACACTCCACCCCTTCCCCTACTCTCCACCCCTGCAATACTCCACACCTGTCAAAATACCTCTAAATCAGCCTAAACTCCTCCCATTCTCCACCACACCTGCCAAATGCCTCCAGCTCACCTCCAAACCTGCCTCAACCCCTTCCCCTGCCCCCCACACCTCTAACATCTGTCACAGGTGTCAAATAAGTCGACCGGGTTGCCAATACACATATCTTCACCTACACCCATTCCTCCACACCTGTCATTAGCCACACCTCACTTCTTACACCTGCCCACACCTTATAAGCCACACCTGCGTTATTTTTCATTTCCGTCTTTTTCTATACCTAACAAATTATTCACCTGTTAGATTCTACTTAGCATTTGACAATTCAAACACCTGTCCAAACATGATTTTCCACATCTGTCACCTTTATAATCCATATCCCTCTACAAATCTGCCCTAACCTGACTATCCACACCTGCCATTAATAATCCACGTCTCTCTCTCTCTCTCTCTCTCTCTCTCTCTCTCTCTCTCTCTCTCTCTCCACACTTGTCACTTTCATAATTCACGTCTCTGCATACCTGTCCAAACCTGATTATCCACACCTGTCACTTTAATAAACCACGTCTCCCTCCACACCTGTCCAAACCTGAATTTCCACACCTGTCACATACTACACAAACACCTTTTCACACCTATTTCCGGGAGCTCCACACCTGCCATAGGCCTACAATAATTAAGCACACCTGTTGATCTCCACACGTGACTACTTGTAATTACTCACACTTGTTGACTTGCACACCTGGATAACATTAATCAGGCATACCTATTTAACACTAAGGACACCTGACTAACAAAACATATCTGTCTTTCCAAACCTGCCAGGTACTGATAAAACACACCTGCTGATATCCACACCTATCCAACACTAAATAAGCATATGTCTTTTTCCATACCTGCCAGATACAAATTAAGCACACCTGTTGGACACTAGCACACCTGTTGATCGCCACACCCGTCCAACATCAAGTACGTACACCTGTTTCTTACCACACTTGTTTAAGTATTCCGGAAATTCCACATCTGCCTGAAATCAATTACCCACTCGTAACATTTTCCACACCTGTCGGACACTAATTTACGACACCTCTTTAAGCACCAGTAAACACACCTGGCTAAGGCAAGACTAATTATGCACCCCTGATTTTTCCACATCTGTTATGCACTAATTATATTCCACACCTGTCCATCACCGAGTACTCTATTCCACATCTGTATAGTAATGGTTTGTACACGTTCTCGGGAAGATTTATTTAGTGTATACTCAACTGCACCCGTAACTCGGTTCTCTACACCTGTCTAACTATAACTACAGTCCTCCACACCTGTCTAACTATAATTAATGAACTCCACACCCGTCTTTTCGTTTCCACACCTGTCTATAATTATTCCACACCTGTCGATAAATACTGAACTCCACACCCGTCTCTTCGTCTCCACACCTGTCTATAATTATTCCACACCTGAATCTGTCTTCACACCTGTCTTATCTATAATTATTGTACTCCACACCTGTCTCTTCGTCTCCACACCTATTATAATTCCACATCGTCAGTCATTACACTTGTCTAACCATAATTACTGTACTCCACACTTGTCTCTTCGTCTCCACACCTATCTATTACTATTCCAGACCTGACACCGTCTTCACACCTAACTATATTGTACTCCACACCTGTCCAAAACTAATTAAAGATACCTGGCTTTCCACGTGTCAGAAACTAATTAAGTAACGTCTCTTCCTCCACACCTGCCTTCCGTTCCTTCACACCTGTCAGATGTTTATTTTTCCAACTGCAGCACCAAGCCCGTCTCTTCCACACCTGTCCAACACTGCTTACTCTATTCCACACCTGCGAAGCGCCAAAAACACTTGTCATTTTCCACATTTGTTTTCTGTTCACACGTTTCCTTCCACACTAATCCAGTTATTTATTCTCCACATTTGTCTTTTCCTCCTCCAAATTTATCGAAATCCTCATCTGTCCACTTCTTAACTATCCACATCTGTTTTCTAATCCTCCACACCTGTCCAACACTAATTTTGTTATTATCCACACCTGCAAGTGGTACATCCATATTTTTCCTACAGTTGTTCAATCGGTTATTACTCACACCAGTTTAATTCTTAATCATCCAAACCTGTCACATTCTACACCTATCCAACACTGATTAGTCAATTATCCACACCTGCCTAATCCTAAACGATACACGTCTTCACACCTGTCGTTCACCACACCTGTCCAAGTCGTCATTATCCACACCTGCTCAATCATCTAAACCTGTCATATTCTACACCTATCCAACACTGATCAGTCAATTATCCACACCTGCCCAATCCTCTTAATACACACCTGTCTTCACACCTGCCATTCACCACACCTGGGCAAATCTTAACTATCAACACCTGCTCCACCCAAGTCATTTCATTTTCCACACCTGCCAACGAACCGGGCACACCTGCTGTTGAGT
Organism: Coenobita brevimanus; assembly: GCF_032717465.1. NCBI lineage: Eukaryota > Metazoa > Arthropoda > Malacostraca > Decapoda > Coenobitidae > Coenobita > Coenobita brevimanus. The sequence goes on along the minus strand of NC_137030.1, from coordinate 3,690,611 downwards.
ATTTTTGCATTTTGTTGTATGAGTGTTCTGGTTAAACAAAATAGAGCAAAAAAATAAAAACTTCATCTCATGGAAAAAAGGGAATTGTAATGATATTGAGAGAGAGAGAGAGAGAGAGAGAGTCAGCTGTGTCACCCTGTCAATCACTCTTCACTCATCAATGTGCTCTCCCCCCTCCCCTCTTTCACATATCTTCATATTTCATTTCTCTTACTGGTATTTTTATATCTGCGTCGCCCACATATATTGAACATTCTTCCTTCCCCCAAACTCTCTCTCTCTCTCTTTCATCCCTTTCTTCTGCACCTACTCCCCCCCCCCTCTCTCTCTCTCTTTTCCCGTCCCACTGCATGTCCCTCCCTCCCTCCCTCTCTCTCTCTTTCTCTTCTCTTCCCACTGCATCTATTCTCCCCCCCTCACTCACTCTCTCTCTCTCTTCCTCACCGACCAATCTCTCTCTCTCCTTTAAACTCCCTCCCTCCCTCCAACCCAGTTTCCTTCTCTCTCTCTCTCTCCCTCCCTCTCTCACTACCTATCTACTGGTCCCTATGACAGAGTTTATTAATAGCAATGCACATTGAATTGCGAACCGTACCCCCCCCCCTCCAACTCTCTCTCTCTCGCTCTCTTTCTCTCCATTCTTCAACATTTACCTCTGCCAACCTCTCCTCTCTCTCTCTCTCTTTCTCTCTCTCACCATTCTTCAACATTTATCTCTGCCGACCTCTCCTCTCTCTCTCTCTCTCTCTCTCAATTCAATGGCCACTTTTTACGTTCTAAACTTTAACACTTTTTCACTTAAGGGTCAGCTCTGGTAGGTAGGCAGGCTAGGTAAGTAAGTAGGAAGGGAGGTAGGTAGGTAGGCTAGGTAAGTAAGTAGGAAGGGAGGTAGGTAGGTAGGCTAGGACGGTAAGTAGGAAGGGAGGTAGGTAGGAGAGTTATTAAGTAGGTAGGAAGGTAGGGATATGTAGCATGTGTGTATGTATATAGGTAGGTAGGGAGGGTGGAAGGAAGAAAAACAGAAAGGAAGGAAGGGGGTAGGTAGGTAGGTTGGCAGATACATAGACAAGTAGGTACGTAGGTAGGTACGCAGGAAGGTAGGTGGGTAGGAAGGGTGGGAAGGAGGGTGGATGGAAGAAAAACAGAAAGAAAGGAAGGGAGTTGGTAGGTTGGCAGACAGATAGACAGGTAGGTAGGTAGGTAGGTAAGCAGGTAGGTTGACAGGTAGGTAGGTAGACAGGTAGGTAGGTAGGTAGGCAGGCAGGCAGACGGGTAGGTAGGTAGGAAGGTATGTAGATAAGCACGTAGGTAAGCACGGAGGCTGCACGGAAACTTCATAAAAAATAAGACAGGTAACTGCATCAATTAAACAGTATGGTAGGTAGGTCTGTAGGTAGGACTGTAGGTAGGAGAGGACGCACCACACTACACTACTGCTAGACACATACTAACACTCCGCTCCCACCAACACCACCACCACCACCACCACCACCACCACTACCACCATCTGCTCCCACTCCACCACCACCACTACCACAACTACCAGCATCTGCACCGCTCACCACCACCACCACCACGATCTGCCCACTCATACATACACACGCACACACGCGCACATGGGCCCGCTACGCACACACACAAACGCACGCACACACATACACTCGCGCAGACAATCTAGGTAAACTAAAACACACACGTGTACACAGGCTCCAATACACATACGCACATACATTCGCGCACACGTTCATGAATTCACTACACACACACATACACACATGCGCAGACCATTAGCAGAGAACAATACAGGCACAAAGTCATGCACAAGTACTTACACGTGCACACAGGGTTAAATACATACACAAGTACACACGCAGATTCCGTACACATGCGTACACACAAGCCATCCTGCAAACCAAAATGCACATATATACCCAACAAGGATTCAAATACATACACATACACATAATCAATATACACAAAGACAGTAATATATGCACACACACACGCGCACACACACACACACACACACACACACACACACACACACACACACACACAATCAGATGACATGGGAGACACTTCGGGGATGCATAGTCACTGGATGATTCTTTAAAAACTTGAAAACAGAAACATGACAAAACATATATATATATATTTTTCTTTACCCTACAAATGTTTACAATCCCATCTGCCTACCAACCTACCTACTTTTCTACTTACCGGTACTTATCTACTCCTTTAATTTTATCTGAGTTTTGGTATTTATCTTTATACTGCCCTTGTTACCTACTTGGAACTTTACCTATTTCCCACCCTCCTTCCCTACCTATCTACCTACCTTCATCTCTCCTTTCCTGTCAACTTCCCCCCCTTCTCTATCTCCCATTCTTCCCTCCATCCCTACTCACCTACCTCTCTCTTTCCACACAGACCTCCCTTCCTCACTACCTATTAACTTCTCTCCTACCTACTTACCCACCTACCATGCTTCCTCCCCAATTTCCTACCCATTTCTCCCTACGTACCTATTAACCTCTCTCCTTCCCTACCTACCTACTTACCTCCCTTCCTCCCTCCTCACCTACTTACTTTTTTTCTCACTCTCCCTACCACCCTCCCATTCCTCTTTTTTCTCTCCCTACCCCCCTCCCTCCCTCCCTTCCTACTATTAAAGAGTTGCTAGGTACCTCCCCACCCCTCCCTCCTTCTTCCTTACTTGCGTCACAATTATAATGACAATGACTACGTTCCGCCTCTCTCTCTCTCTCTCTCTCTCCACCCTTTCCTTCCTCCCTCTTTCCCTCCCTCCCCTCACTTCTCTCTCTCCACCCTTCCTTTCGCCCTATTCCTGTCTATCATTCATCACTCCTTCCATTTCTATCTCTTTCCCTTCCCTTCTCTTCTCTTCTCTTCCCCTCCCCTCCCCTCTCTCTATCTAATCTATCTCTCTATCTCACCGACTAATCTCCCTTCCCCTATTATTTATTAATAGTTAAGCTCCCCCACCAAATCCCTCCCCTTTCCCCCCCCCCTCTCTCCCCTCACCCCTTCATCCTTTCACCTTTCCTTCAACGTCCACGTCCCCTTTAAATTATCTCCCTCCCTCTCTGACTCTTTCCCTCCCTCTTTTCCCCTCCTTTCCTCCCTCCCAACCCCTCTCTCCCTGATTCCCCACTCCTGTTCTTCCTCCCTCCCTCTCTGACACTCTTCCTCTCCCTTTCTCTCTCTCTTTCATAATCCCTTATCTCTTTTTCTCATTCAGACACCCTCCCTTCCTCCCCTTCTTACTCCCTTCTTCTTTCTCTCCCTCCCTTAATCCCTTCTTTCTTCCTCTCCTCCCTCATCCTACTCCTTCCCTCTCCCACCAACACCCCTCTATATTTCCCTCCTCTCTCCATGCCTCCCTTCCTCCCTTGTCTCTCCTTCCCTCCACCTCCCTCCTGATTATCCTTCTCTCCCTCCCTATACCCCTCCAACATTACGTAATTGAAAATCCATGTATGTACAGCATGCATGCGTGTCTGAGTTTAAGCATACATGTAGAAAGTCATGTGTACCTGTGTGTATGGTATGCATTCATGTATGTATGCGCGTATGCTCTTATCAATGTACTTTATCCAGGAAAATACCTATGCACATACAAACTTGCGTACACACAGCCGGGAAAGTAAGGTTACAGTTGGGTAGGATGGATACCAGTGAGCAGTATGGGTCTGGGCACATCTGAAGGATTGGTAAAGCTGTTTCCGAGGTGCCTTGCGTAATAATGTAATAACATTTGTGGTTCCTTCATGTTATCCTGTGGAACTAAATAAATACACAAACAATGGCGGCTCCCAAGACTGACACAGGAGTCACGACCTTGGTTCAGTTTCCTTCGTCTGTTGTCGTAAGTATGTGACAGAAAACGTAACGATACTTTCCCGGCTGTGTGAAGGGTACATGTATTTATATGTATGTATGGATGTACACGGATGTATGTGAGAATGTATATATGTACCTATGTATGTGTACGTATTGTATGTATGTATATATGTACTGTGTGTACGTGGTTGTGTGTGCGTCTGTGCACACCAGAATTTGCCAGTCATAACCCAGACACAATAATAACAATACTAGAGAGAGAGAGAGAGAGAGAGAGGAACAACAGGTGTGTACATTTTACCTAAGATCATCGCACCTGCCCCGTCACACTCACCTGTTGAAGAGACAAACATCATTAATAATAATAACAGTAATAATAACTATAATAATAATAGTAATAATAGTAATAATAACAACTACAACATGAAGATCAACAACAAGAGCAAGAACAAGAAGAACAGGAAGAATAAGATGATGAAAAACAGGAAGATCAATAATAATAATAATAATAATAATAATAATAAAGTATCATTTATTTGCAGCTTCGCCTACATTTATCTGTAATTCAGTATCTCCATTTTTACACATGATCCAACATTTGTCACCATTTACAAATTTCATTTATTCCTTTCAAAGTATATGGATCAAAACCACTTCCGTCCGATGACTTTTTTGACTTTTAAGATTTTGATTCCTTTGCTCTCTCTCTCTCTCTCTCATAAGATGTCTATGCTTATTGTTCCTGCTTTATTAAGTTTCTCTCTCTCTCATAAGATATCTTCGCTTATTGTTCCTGCTTTATTAAATTCTCTCTCTCTCTCTCTCATATCTTTGCTTACTGTTTCTGCTTTATTAAGTTTCTCTCTCTCATAAGATGTCTATGCTTACTGATTCTGCTGTATTAAGTTCTCTCTCTCTCTCTCTCTCTCACAAGATCTTTGCTTATTGTTTCTGCTGTATTAAGTTCTCTCTCTCTCTCTCTCTCACAAGATATCTTTGCTTATTGTTTCTGCTGTATTAAGTTCTCTCTCTCTCTCTCTCTCTCTCTCTCTCTCTCTCTCTCTCTCTCTCTCTCTCACAAGATATCTTTGCTTATTGTTTCTGCTGTATTAAGTTCTCTCTCTCTCTCTCTCTCTCTCTCTCACAAGATATCTTTGCTTATTGTTTCTGCTGTATTAAGTTCTCTCTCTCTCTCTCTCTCTCTCTCTCACAAGATATCTTTGCTTATTGTTTCTGCTGTATTAAGTTCTCTCTCTCTCTCTCTCTCTCTCTCTCTCTCTCTCTCTCTCTCTCTCACAAGATATCTTTGCTTATTGTTTCTGCTGTATTAAGTTCTCTCTCTCTCTCTCTCTCTCTCTCTCTCTCTCATAAGATCTTTGCTTATTGTTTCTGCTGTATTAAGTTCTCTCTCTCTCTCTCTCTCTCTCTCTCTCTCTCTCTCTCTCTCTCTCTCTCACAAGATATCTTTGCTTATTGTTTCTGCTGTATTTAGTTCTCTCTCTCTCTCTCTCTCTCTCTCTCTCTCTCTCTCTCTCTCACAAGATATCTTTGCTTATTGTTTCTGCTGTATTAAGTTCTCTCTCTCTCTCTCTCTCTCTCTCTCTCTCTCTCTCTCTCTCTCTCTCTCTCGGGACGTATACACTATGCAGAGGGGTCAGGTGTTTAATATCCGCTTAAACAATGGACAGGCGATAAAATATTCACTCAAACAATAACAACAACACAACAAAACAAACAAATAAGCAAGCAAACAAAAACAAACTTTAAAAAGTGTAATAATTGGTTTGAGTCGAAAATTTTACCTTGCCTTCGAGAGAGAGAGAGAGAGAGAGAGAGAGACTAAACAGATATTGTGTGTGTGCGTGTGTTAGAGAGAGAGAGAAAGAGAGAGATTATGGTCCAAAATCAATCAAAATTTAGTAGACCTATGACCCTTACTTAACACTTCCTTTATTGACTTTGGTGGTGTGGATGTGGATGTGATAGAAAGCATTAGGAGAAACACACTGAGTGGTTTGGACATGTGGAGAGAGAGAGAGAGAGAGAGAGAGACTAACGAGGAGTGTATGAGGTGGAAGGGGGGGAAGAGGAAGGGGGAGGCTGAGGATGAGATGGAGGGATGGACTGGAGAGGTATATGAGAAAGAGGTGTGTGAGCTGCGGGGAGGGCAGTGAAATGGCGGGGAACAGGGCGACATGGAGGCGATTCGTTTGTGGCCACCCCTTACGGACTGAGGCGTCTGGCAATAGATATACAGAACTCTTACTCAGCGTCGTTTCTAAGTGGCGTTGCAGATTTCCTAACACCTGTTCCACAGTGACTCATTCTTCACGTCACACCTCAATATCCCTTATGTTGTTGATGCACTTACGTCGACATAAAACGAAGTGGGGGAGAGGGAGACCGCAGATGAGATGGAGGGAAGGAGTGATATGCAGTATGTGAGAGGAGGCAGAGCTGCGGGATGGGTACACAAATAGCGGTAGACGAGGGCAACATGGAGGCGATTTGACTGTGGCCACTCCTTTCAGGGTTATGGCGTCTGAACATAGACAGACAGACAGACATTGATAGATAAACAGACAGATAGATAGATAAACATACAAGAAAAGGTTCAAGTGTAATATGCAAAATAAATCGCTCAGAAAAAGGAGCTAGGGAGTCTACAATGACCTGCAATACGAATTTAACCCTGTACGGAAACAGTTTAGTTGGCACCTAAAAGAAAATAAAGGAGTCCCCCTCTAATGCGTTTTTTATGATGTCAGAGAAAACGGGTTTGTTTATCTTTGGTAGACAGTGGTATCTCAGTAGTGGTGTGTGTGTGTGTGTGTGTGTGTGTGTGTGTGTGTGTGTGTGTGTGTGTGTGTGTGTGTGTGTGTGTGTGTGTGTGTGTGTGTGTGTGTGTGTGTGTGTGTGTGTGTGTGTGTGTGTGTGTGTGTGAGAGAGAGAGAGAGAGAGAAAGAGAGAGAGAGAGAGAGAGGAAATATTAATGATGAAAGTATAAGCTTGATGGTAAAAAGGAAGAAGAGGAAGTAGAATGAGAGGAACGAGAATAGAAGATAAAAGAAGAAATTAACAAATAGAAAATGAATAAAGTGGAGAGAGAGAGAGAGAGAGAGAGAGAGAGAGAGAGAGAGAGAGACTGGGGTGTGGAGGAATGTGGAAGAGAAAGGGTGGAAAGCATGAGGAATAAATGATGATGATAAAGGAAAACAGAAAAACTAAACGATAAACTGAAATTATTGGTACTGTTTTTATAATCTCTCTCTCTCTCAGCTTCCTTTATTCCCCGTTCCTTCCATTCTCTCTTCCTCCATTTTTCATCATTTTATTATATCTTTCCTCTCCTTCCTTCATCCTTCCTTCTATTTTTCCTTCCTTCATTCCTCCCTCCCTGCTACTCACATCCTTCATCATCCTTCCTTCCTTCACCCTCATTATACTTCCTTCTTTCATCCTCTTTTCTTCCTTCTTCTTGGCAAATATGAGTTGGATATAATGAGATCCTTAGAAACGGGTTATATAATGGAGAGAGAGAGAGAGAGAGAGAGAGAGAGAGAGAGAGAGAGAGGGGGGGAACAAGTCTACAAAAGAAGAAACAGAGAAAGAAGGAAAGAAAGGAAGAGAAGGAATGTGAGCAAAAGATAAGCACAACAAAGAGAGAGACAAAAATAAGAGGATGTAATCTATCGCACAGCTGGACCAACATATAAAGTTCAGCTGCCGTCTCCATCATACGCACATACATACACAGACACAGACACATATACATACATACACAAATACCTGTACGCCCATAATTAAAGCATATACATAATATAAATATACAGTACATAAAGATACCTACATGTAAGCATCGAAACACACACACACACACACACATTTCAGATTTACATACATATACATAAGCATACAAATCTGCTGTACACATAGACATTCATATACATACATACATTCGTTCGTACACACATCTTAGCTATATAAGCAAATACGCACACTATCACGAGTACACATACACACAGACAGTATCATACATCAAACACAGAAGCGCCCCCTTCACACACACACACACAAACACACACACACGCACGATCTACCACAACTACCAATCATCAACTGCCGTATATAACCCACTACCACAATCTAACCCAACAACCACTACTACAAAAATACCACACCAACCACAATCTACCACAATTACCAGTATCTTCAACTACCATTATCTACCTATACTACCAATATCTACTGAAACTACCACAATTACCACCATCCTATCTCAACTAAGCTAATGTACTACTATTCACAACACCACAATCATGCAACTACCACTATTTACAACTACAACAACTACCTTAAACTAAAGCCACTCTAGCTACCCAAATCTACAGCTACTACTACAATCACCTACCAGAATCTCTAACTACCACAATCTCTAACTACCTCCACTACCATTATCTACATCAACCTTTCCACTACCCCACCTACCACAATCTCCAGCTACCACAACTACCACTATCTCTAAAAACCTTCAAACTACCACAACTACCACAATCATCCAATACTTGTGGGAGAGAGACTGGTTAGACGAGTTGGTATCTATCAGGCCCTCCCTCTATCTACTCTCTCCTCCCCTCCTTCCTTCCATTTTTCCCTCCATCCTTACTTCTAGCTATTTCCATCCCTCCCTCTTATTTACTTTCTACTCCCCTCCCTCCCTCTACCTCTCTCCTTCTCTTCCTCCCTCCCTCCTTTGTTCCCCACACTCTTACATTTCCCCTTCCTCAACACTAATCTATCTCTATCATTTATTATTATTATTATTATTATTATTATTATTATTATTATTATTATCATTATTATTACCAGCAGCAGAAACATCATCATCATTCTCCCCACATAATTATAATTCTTTCACTTTAACTTGGCCCAAATTTTCGTCCTTTTGTAGCTTATTTCACGTAGCTCAGAGGCAGAATCAAATAATACTACCGCTCTATATCTATCTTCCATCTTCTTCCTCCATCTTTTGCTTCCTTCTCTCCCTCCCTTCCTCCATCTTTTTCCTTCACCTTTGCTTCCTTCTCTCCTTTCCTCCATTCTCACTTCCCTGTTCGTATTTTCTTCCTGCTCTTCTTCCTTGTTCACTTTTTTTACTTCCTCTTCGCTCATTACTCTTTCTCTCTTCCTCTTCTCTCTCCTTCCCTTCCTCTCTCTCTCTCTCATCATCTATCCTTCTATCTATCCCTACCTATCTATCTTTCATTACCCCCCCCTTCTCTCTATTTCGGGATGTTAATTACGGTCCCCTACTGAGGTCACGAGTGTGTGTGTGTGTGTGTGTGTGTGTGTGTGTGTGTGTGTGTGTGTGTGAGAGAGAGAGAGAGAGTCATAAGATGGAACGACCACCTATAATAATAAACCGAAGAACACACTACTGTAAACTGTAAGTCTCAAGGAGTCTCTCTCTCTCTTCTATCTATCCATCCATCTATCTATTCCTACTATAATACCTCTCTCTCTCTCTCTCTCTCTCTCTCTCTCTCTCTCTCTCTTTCAAATATATAACATAAAACTGACACCAAAACCAAATTTCTTTCCTATACTCACTTCACCTCAACTTGACCCAGTTTTTCTGTTCTTTTGCAGCCAATTTCACTTAGGTCAGTGGCAGAACAGGGCAATACAGTGGCACTTAATCCTTTCCACAGCACTTCTTCATGACTAGCATAATATTCTAAATCTCTTACTAGAACTCAGTAATCAAGATGGAATGACATTTTTTGGCCAAGTTAGAGTAAAAAGGGCACAGTACATGAACGAAATATTATGGTTAGGCAAAAAAAAAAAAATTAATAATAATCAAACAGGATATTGCATTCCACTAAATTATTTTTTCTGTGACTGGGAACAAAGTATTATATGGTATGAATAAAAAAAATAATCTCCATTATAATTTCCAAATTTTCGGCCTAATTAAATAATGGGTTCAACATAACAAAAACTATAACAATAAATGAAACAAAAATAATGATGATAATAATAATAATAACAGATGGAAGTTGTAATTGTAGTTGTTGTTGTAGTAGTAATTGTAGTAGTAGTAGTAGTTGTAGCAGTAGTAGCTGTGGTAGTAGTGGCAGTAATAATAATAATAATAATAATAATAATAATAATAATAATAATAAACAGTGCATTACAGCACAGTGGGAGTTAATGACGTCTGGATGTAGCAGGGGAGGGGAAGGAGGGAAGGGAGGGAAGGAGGCAAGGGGGGAGGGAAGGGAGGGAAGGAGGTAAGAGGGAAGGAGAGGGAAGTGGGGAAAGGAGCGGAGCGGGCAGGGAGGGTGAGGGAGAGAGGAGTGAATGAGGGATGGGAAAGAGGGAATGAGGAGTGGAGGAAAGTGGAAAAGGGAGGGGAGTGGAGGAGAGGGGTGAGGGGAAAGGAGTGAATGAGGGATGGGAAAGAGGAAATGAGAGGGAGTGAAAGGAAAGGGAGTTGGTGAGAGACAGGGAGGAATGGAGGAAGGGAGGGAGGTGAGGAGAGAGAGAGAGAGAGAGAGAGAGAGAGAGAGAAATACCTAAACAATAAACCAAAGTGACAATAACCTGAATTACGAGCACAGTAAGAGTAAATGACACTTAGATGTAGTAAAGGGAGGGGAGGGGAGGGGAGGGGAGGGGAAAGGGGAGAGACAGAGGGGGAGGGGAGGGGGTATGAGGAAGGAAAGGGGTGGGTAGGAGAGTAAGGGAGTTGTAGAGAGGAAGGAGGAGGGCGAGGAATGGAGGGAGGGGGAGAGGGAAGGAGGGGGGGAGGAAAGAACAGGAACAAGGGCAGGACAGAAACTGAGAGGGAAGGAAAGAGTGGGAGAGAAGAGGGAAGGAGAGAGAGAGAGAGAGAGAGAATGTTGGTTAATGCAACGGGATACCTAACCACAATCGACCCCCAACCAACATTCCTGAACTACCACCACTACCGCTATCCCAACTACTAACATTCAGATCTACCACAATTCCAGCTACCAACATTCCCTCCTACCACTATCTCAGCAACCACCAACTACCACAATTCCAGCTACCAGCAATCCCTCCTACCATCTACCACAATCCCAGCTACCAACATTCCCTCCTACTATCATCTACCACAATCCCAGCTACCAACATTCCCTCCTACCACCATCTACCACAATCCCAGCTACCAACATTCCCTCCTACCACCATCTACCACAATCCCAGCTACCAACATTCCCACCTACCACCATCTACCACAATCCCAGCTACCAACATTCCCACCTACCACCATCTGACTTTATATTTCAAAATGTCACAATAATAACCACCGTAAGACATTCAGACAGGCAGAAAAAAGAAATTAGATAGACAGATAGATAGATATAGATACACAGATAGATACAGACAGCTGGATGGATGGACGGATAGATAAAAACAGAGCTTAGAGAGATACAAAAAGACAATGTATAGAGATGACGAGATGGATGGACAGAGAGATAGATAGACAGATGGATAGATAGGTAGACAGACAGACAGATTAACATTAAGACAGCCTACACAAAAACAAAACGATATATACATAAACTGACAAACACACACACACATACTCGTAAACACACACACACATACTCGTAAACACACACACACACACACACACATACACACACACGGACGGATAAAGATACAGAGATATATATACACCAAAATAATGCCGAGGATACAAAAACAAAACGAAAAACTCTCTCTCTTTTTTTTTCTCTCTCTCACACACACATTAAATTCTATATCTATAAAATACGGAAATACAATACTAAGGCTAGAGAGAGAGATAGAGAGAGAGAGAGAGAGAGAGAGAGAGAGAGAGAGAGGCAGACAGACAAACACAAGTGAAAAGAAACAGGCAGACGGACAGACATGCAAATAATAGACAGACAGACAGACAGACAGATTGAAACAGCTATTAGTATTACTTTACACACGTATTTAAAGAGAGAGAGAAGGGAGGGGGGGAAGGGGGAGAGAGTGAGAGGCCAGACAGACAAACCAAGAGTGAGAGAAAGTGAGTGAGAGGAAGAGTATTGACCTGTTGCTTCCCTCCCCCCTCCCTCTCTTCCCCTCCACTCCCCCCCTCCTTTCCTACTCCCTCTCCACTCCCCTCTACTTTCCCCCTCCCTCTCCACTCACCTCTCCTTTCCCCCTCCCTCTCCACTCACCTCTCCTTTCCCCCTCCCTCTTCACTCACCCCTCCTTTCCCCCTCCCTCTCCACTCACCCCTCCTTTCCCCCCCTCCCTTTTCCCCCTCTTTACCCCTCCCTCTCTACTCCCCTCTCCCCTTCTCCACACCCTCTCCCTAATGCCTCTTCCTCTCTCCCTCCCCTGCACTCTCTCTCTTTCTCCCCTCCCCTTTCTAACCTCCCCCACTCTCTCCTTCCCGCACCACCCTCCCTCTCCCTACCCTCCCCCTAAATCGCTCCCTCCCCTTCTCTCTCTCCACCTGAATCCCTCCTTTCCTCCCTCCATTCTTCTCTCCCTTCTCATTATCTCCTCGAGTGCTCCTGAGAGAGAGAGAGAGAGAGAGAGAGAGAGAGAGAGAGAGAGAGAGAGAGAGGCTGGGGGGAAGGAAAGGTGAAGGAATAATGAAAGAAAATGGAGAGAAAATAGACGGAGGAAGGGAAGGATGGAGGGAAAAGAAAGGGGGGGGGAGAATGAAGGGGGAGAAGGAGGTGGGGGGGAGAGAAAAAGAGAGGGAGAGAAGGGAGGGAGAGAAAAAGAGAGGAAGAGAAGAGAGGGAGGGAGGGAAGGGCAGGAAGGAAAAGGGAAAAGGAGATACTTCCCTCCCTTTGAGCTATGAAGCATTAATTCTCTCTCTCTCTCTCTCTCCTTTTGTAACGTTAATACATCTTTAACTCGTTAGGCAAGGAAAAGATGGAGAGAGAGAGAGAGAGAGAGAGAGAGAGAGAGAAAGAGAGAGAGAGAGAGAGAGAGAGAGAGAGCACGACAACTTTAAAACACCCCTTCACTTTCCCAAGATTAAAGTGAAGAAAAAGAGAGCATTCCACAGACGGCTCCCTCCACACCCACCTTCCCTCCGAACATCCTTTTAATGATTCAGTATAGACGGTTCGGTATATGGAAATCATCAATAACCTCGCTACAGACAAAAATACAAGGCTATCCAACTGCTATCTCTAATTTGAGCTAGCTTTAATCTGGAATATCACCTCCATTGGAATAAACTCCCCAGGTGATGGCATGAAAATTAATAAAAAAAATAAAAAAAATAAAAAAGGACAAAAGTGTATCTACGGAAGAGATATGGTAATTCTCTCTCTCTCTCTCTCTCTCTCTCTCTCTCTCTCTCTCTCGTCTGATTCTAGTATTCTTCCATCTCTCTCTCTCTCTCTCTCTCTCTCTCTCTCTCTCTCTCGTCTGATTCTAGTATTCTTCCATCTCTCTCTCTCTCTCTCTCTCTCTCTCTCTCTCTCTCTCTCTCTCTCTCTCTCTCTCTCGTCTGATTCTAGTATTCTTCCATCTCTCTCTCTCTCTCTCTCTCTCTCTCTCGTCTGATTCTAGTATTCTTCCATCTCTCTCTCTCTCTCTCTCTCTCTCTCTCTCTCTCTCTCTCTCTCGTCTGATTCTAGTATTCTTCCATCTCTCTCTCTCTCTCTCTCTCTCTCTCTCGTCTGATTCTAGTATTCTTCCATCTCTCTCTCTCTCTCTCTCTCTCTCTCGTCTGATTCTAGTATTCTTCCATCTCTCTCTCTCTCTCTCTCTCTCTCTCTCTCTCGTCTGATTCTAGTATTCTTCCATCTCTCTCTCTCTCTATTTGATTCTCGTATTATTCTCTCTCATCTGATTCTCGTACTCCTCTCTCTCTCTCCCCCTAATAATTTGGTTCGTCAACTTCTCTTCTTATCTCTCTCTCTCTCTCATTCTCTCTCTCTCTCATCTTGATATTGTACCCGACGTGCCTACCCCATTCAACCTAATTAGGCCTACGATGTTAAGGCCGTTAGTCCCTTTAATACGGGATCTTTACACCCGCGCTGGCGAAGGGAGAGCGGGTCTTGTGCTGTGTGTGTGTGTGTGTGTGTGTGTGTGTGTGTGTGTGTGTGTGTGTGTGTGTGAGTTAGTGAGCGTACGTGTGTGCGTGCGTGAGTGAGCAAGGTGTGTGTGTGTGTGTGTGTGTGTGTGTGTGTGTGTGTGTGTGTGTGTGTGTGTGTGTGTGTGTGTGTGTGTGTGTGTGTGTGTGTGAACAAAAAACTCAAAAATTCTCATCTGATTTTTACCAAACTTGGTGGAAGAGCTGAAGGCTGACCAAATACACATAACTTTTTTTTTTTTTTCTTTTTTTCTTTTTTTGAGCATGAGGTCAGGGATCGAGGTCAATGGGCTACGTCAAACATTCACCTAGCAAAATCAACTCTCTCTCTCACATCACCACTGGAGGATGGGTTAAGGATAAGGCAAGATTGAAGTGAATCGATTTTCAGATGCCAAAGATCAAGGTCACAAGTAGAGGTCAGAGGTCAAAGTAATTCGATTTAAAGAGCAATGAGTGAATGTCAAGGAAACACGGAAAGGTCAAAGTAATTCGATTTTAAGAATAATTTTGTCAAGGTCACAGTGGAATGTCAAAGGTCACGGTAATTCAGTTTTAAGAGTAACTGGGTGCACGTCAAGGTTAAAGAAAGGTCGGAGTTCAAAGTAATTCGATACTGGAAGCGATTGATAGAATGTCAAGGTAACAAGGAAAAGGTCAAGGTAATCCGATTTTAAGAGCAACTGGGAGAACATCAAGGTCCCACGGAAAGGCCAAGGTAATTCGCTTTTTAAAAACTTGTAAAGGTCACGGTAATTCGATTTTATGAGCAACTAGGTCAATGGCAAGGTCACAAGGAAGGTCAAATGTAAAGCCCTAAGATCAGTCAGTGGGCGTGGTATTCCTCTCAAAGTGATCCTTCTTGTTTGTACTTTAATTTTGTTCTTTCCATGTGTCTTTATTCTGAAGGCCTATGTCACTCCATAAACAAAATTAGGTCTACCATTCTGCTGATCTGTGCACACCTCAACCAACCTACTTCAGTCTCAGTTTAAAGGAAGGTAGACAGAAAGCACGGAAGAAAGACAGACAGACAGACAAATAAATACATACAGGCAAAAAAATTATACCTGTGATATAGACAGACAGGCAGAAAGACAGATATATAAGATAGATAAACAGTTGTAGAAATAAATAACTTCACCCAATGAAAAGAAAGAAGATAGACAAGTACGTAAATATAGATACTTAAGCACAAAATAGATAGACTCGCAGATAGATACCCCTACTCGACGTGCCCTATTTAGGCCTATGGTAAGCTCCTCAGGCACTATAAAATCAACTAGAGTCAACCATCTTAGGCCTACGCGCACCATCGAAGAAACTGAAAGGAAATCTAAACATATTGAAGAATATGAGAATTAATATGTGTGCATTTATTGTGGACTGGATGAAGTGTGTGTGTGTGTGTGTGTGTGTGTGTGTGTGTGTGTGTGTGTGTGTGTGTGTGTGTGTGAGAGAGAGAGAGAGAGAGAGAGAGAGAGAGAGAGAGAGAGAGAGAGAGAGAGAGAGAGAGAGAGAGAGAGGTCAAGTAGTGTATCCAAGAGACTACGATGGCACAAAATTTCTATGGAATATAAAAGATAAATATTGATCTGTAGTGAGCTAGCTTTAAGGTCCATAAGTAGAGCGAGTTGGGTGAGACTTTGATCCTTAGTGAGAGAGAGAGAGAGAGAGAGAGAGAGAGAGAGAGAGAGAGAGAGAGACTTAAATGGAAGGGAAAGACGCAAGGGAGGGAATGAGACTGAGTGGAGGAGTGAATGAGGGAGGGAGGGAGAGAAAGGGAGGGGAGGGAGGGGGAAAGTGAAGGAGGAAGAAAGAAAAGAGTGAGTGGGAAGGGAGAAAGAAAGTACAAGGAAGAGATACAAAGGAAGGAAGGGTGGGGGGAAGGGGGGAGGAGAGAGAGAGAAAAAAAAAGAGGAGGAAGGGAGGAAAAAGGAAAACTGAATGCCTGATATAAGTAACAATAAAGCGAATGAGAAAAATTTACTAAGAAAGGAAGCAGTACATGAGAGAGAGAGAGAGAGAGAGAGAGAGAGAGAGAGTGAGAGAGAAGGGGTAAAGTGAAAGAGAAAGATACCCTATTGAGTGAATGTGACTGGCTGAATAACTTACTTTGAACTGAGAGAGAGAGAGAGAGAGAGAGAGAGAGAGAGAGAGAGAGGTAAAACGGAGGGAGGGAGAAGGAAGAGTGAGCGAGTGGGCTAGTGAAAGAAAGTGAGAGACTGAGAGGGAGTGAAAGATGTAATCGCCCCTTAACCTGGCTTACTGGGCTTGGAGAAGGCTGTGAGAGAGAGAGAGAGAGAGAGAGAGAGAGAGAGAGAGAGAGAGAGAGAGAGAGAGAGAGAGAGGGGCTAGTATGAGTCAGAAATACATACAGTACATATATACACACATACATAGAGAGAGAGAGAGAGAGAGAGAGAGAGAGAGAGAGGGGCTAGTATGAGTCAGAAATACATACAGTACATATATACATACATACATAGAGAGAGAGAGAGAGAGAGAGAGAGAGAGAGAGAGAGAGAGCCATCATTACTACCACTATTCAACGACCAAAGGATTCACTGCCATGTCATCTCCCACAACTACCAACATTTCCACAACTACCAACATTCCACCACAACTACCAACATTTCCACCACAACTACCAACATTTCCACCACAACTACCAACATTTTAACCACAACTACCACCATTTCCACCACAACTATCAACATCTCAACCACAACTACCAAAATCTCAACCATAACCACCATTTCAACCAATTTCCAACATCTCAACCACACCTACCAACATCTCAATCACAGCTACCAAAATCTCAGCCACACCTACCACTATTTTATACCTATCAGTATTTCCATCAGAATGAATGGTAGTAATAGTGGTAGATAGTGGTTGGTAGTTTTTGTGAGTGTAGACTGCAAATGTTGGTAGTGGTGGTAGTTTTGATGGCACAGGAGTAGTGACGATATAAACGTTGAAAGTAGAGGTAGACAACGGAGGTAGTAGTGTTGATCTATCTAGTATCTATTTATCTATTATCCAATCTCTCTTCTATCCATCCCTCTCTCTCTCTGTCTTAATATTCAGTCTCTCTTCTGGCCATCTATCTACCTATTACTCTCTCTCTTTCTTATTATTCACTCTATTTTCTATCCATCTATCTACCTATTATCCAATCTCTCTCTCTTCTATCCATCTATCTACCTATTATCCAATCTCTCTCTCTCCTATCCATCTATTCTACCTATTATCCAATCTCTCTCTCTCCTATCCATCTATTCTACCTATTATCCAATCTCTCTCTCTCTCTCTCTCTTATTATTCAGTCTCTTTTCTATTCATCTATCTACCTATTATCCAATCTCTCTCTTCTATCCATCTATCTACCTATTATCCAATCTCTCTCTTCTATCCATCTATCTACCTATTATCCAATCTCTCTCTTCTATCCATCTATCTACCTATTATCCAATCTCTCTCTCTCTCTCATCATGAGCGCTGCGGCCCGGGGATAAGCTACTCAGTCCCTGCATTTAGGCAAGAGTGACCAGCCTCCCTCGCCCCTGAGTGGCAAATACAAGCAATAAACCCCAACCCACCTCGGATACCAATCTTTAAAGGCTCATCTACACCCTTTTCACCCTAACTTGGTCTAAAACTAACATCTCTCTATACAATTTTTGCTCTAACTTGGCCTAAAATTGCCGTCTCTCCATCTTGAATGCTGAGATGTATCAAGAGATTAACAGTAGAATATGATGTAAGTCACGAAGAAGTGCTATGGAATGGATGTAGCTAGAATATGGAGCTAGTCACGAAGAAGTGCTATGGAATGGTGTAGCTAGATCATGGGGCTAGTCACGAAGAAGTGCTATGGAATGGGTGTAGCTAGATCATGGGGCTAGTCACGAAGAAGTGCTATGGAATGGATTTTCCTAGAATAAGGAGCTAGTCACGAAGAAGTGCTATGGAATGGATGCTGCTAGAACATGGAGCTATTAAGTCACGAAGAAGTGCTATGGAATGGATGTAGCTAAAATATGGAGCTAGTCACGAAGAAGTGTTATGGAATGGATGTTGCTAGAATAAGGAGCTAGTCACGAAGAAGTGCTATGAAACGGATGTAGCTTGAATATGGAGCTAGTCACGAAGAAGTGCTATGGAACGGATGTAGCTAGAATATGGAGTTAGTCACGAAGAAGTGCTATGGAAAGGATGTAGAGCCATAGCATTGTCTCTTCCTGCCACTGAGCTACGTGAAATGAGCTGCAAAAGGACGAAAAAGGCCAAGTTAGAGTAAAAAGAGTATTATTGTTGCACCTTTACAATTTTGGTTATAGTGTAATGATGGAAAAATATTGATAGTAATGATAGTAATGTTGGTAGTCACGGTAGCAATTGTGGTAGTAGTGGTTTATATATGACAGTAGTAATGGTGGTAGTTAGATACTGTGGAGGTGGTGATAGTAGTAGTAGTCTGGTTAGAGTTCAGAATGCTGGTAGTGCTGGCAGCAGTGGTAGCAATGTTGGTAATGCTGATAGTAGTGGTAGCAATGCTGGTGGTGTCGGTAGTAGTGGTAGCAATGTTGGTAGTGCTGATAGTAGTGGTAGCAATGTTGGTAGTGCTGATAGTAATGGTAGCAATGTTGGTAGTGCTGGTAGTAATGGTAGCAATATTGGTGGTGTTGGTAGCAGTGGTAGCAATGTTGGTAGTACTGATAGTAGTGGTAGCAATGTTGGTAGTGCTGGTAGTAATGGTAGCAATATTGGTGGTGTTGGTAGCAGTGGTAGCAATGTTGGGAGTAGCGGCAGCAATGTTGGTAGTAGTGGTTGCAATGTTGAAAATAGCGGTAGCAATGTTGGTAGTAGTAGTGGCAATGTTGGTAGTAGTGGTAGCAGTGTTGGTAGCCACATCTTCGCACCCCTCACAAGGAAACTACTTATAAAGGAGAACATTGAAGGCTTTGTCAGTACAACCCCTCCCCCCTTTTTGCTCTCCCTCCCTCCCTCCAGCACCTAGTTTCTCTCCCTCCATCATTCATATCTCTCTCTCTCTCCCTCCCTCCCTCCCTCTCTCTCTCAATTTCTTTTCCCTCCTGTCAGTAACTCATACGGTACGATTTTCTTCCCTGCCATCCTCTCTCACTCTCCCTCTTTTTATTTACCTTTCTCTCGATTTCTCCCTCATCAATAAACCATTTATTTTCTCCCTCTCCCCCCATCCATCTCTTTTTCTTTGCCTTTTCCCTCTCCATTTCTTTTCCCTTCAATCACTCGTAAGTTTTTCTACCCTCTCTCTCTCTCTCTCTCTCTCTCTCTCTCTCTCTCTCTCTCTCATCATAACTCAATTTTTTTTCAACCCTGTTGCCCCCCATCTCTCTCTCTCTCTCTCTCTCTGCCGCGGGGCCTCACCTGTGCAAGTTACGGCAGCAATAAGCGTCAATTGCAACAAAATGATGGCGGTGGTCGTGGCTAATGACGCAATCAATGACGCTCTCTTGTTGTTGCTTGGCCAATTTCCTAACACCTTTTCCTCACCGATTTATTCCTCAAGTTAAATATTAATACCTTTATGTGTGTGTTACTGATGCAATGACGCCCTCTTCTGGTTGCCAATTTCCTAACACCTTTACCTCACCGATTTATTCCTCAAGTTAAATATTAATGCCTTTATGTGTGTGTGTTATTAATGCAAACCGTCAATACTGAATCATCTTGCTGCTGTTGTTTTGCCAGACTTCCTAATATCTCCTCTTTACCGATTTATTCTGCAATTATACCTTAATGTGTGTGTGTGTGTGTGTGTGTGTGTGTGTGTGTGTGTGTGTGTGTGTGTGTGTGTGTGTGTGTGTGTGTGTGTGTGTGTGCCAGACTTCCTAAAATCTCTGCTTTACCGATTTATTATGCACTTACATTTTAATAACTGTGTGTGTGTGTGTGTGTGTGTGTGTGTGTGTGAAGCAAACTGTCGATATTAATATAAAAACAAATTACACGAGTGTCAAACGTATGCAGGAGTAATCTCGTAACACTTTTTCCTTACCGAATTATTCCGCAATGTTAACCCCTTGAAGACAATGGCGTCCCAATTTCATCTTCCAATTTTTAGATGTATAATTTAATCTTAGAAGAAATTTCGTACGGGATGGGTTCAATACGGCCTTCATTAACACGTTCACTTCTAGACCCACACTCTCATCGGCTGCTCCTAACACCTCTTTCTTTGCGACTTATTTCTGGATATGGCTAACTGTTCTTCTGTGGGTAATTTATGCAGTGTTTGGTGGAGTTAGGAGGGCTTATATAACGCATAACAGGGCAGTGCGGTGTGATAAGGAAAATAAATCGCTCAGGAAAAGGTGTTAGGGAGCTCCTTAACCGACGAGCACACGAGCCCTTGAGTTTTTTTCGTAAGTTGAATAAAATCGTCGAAGCAGCAAAAATAAATTTAAAAAAAAAAAAATGGCGTCTTTTATATGATACCGTACGAATAAAAGGCAGAGCAACGGTAATGTGTAATATGCAAAATAAATCACTACGAGGGAGGTGCTACGAGCCATCAATGCCACTTAACATACGACTCTAACGCAGACGAGAATAAGGTCCAGTATCCTTCAACCGTCTGCTGCAACCAAAAATTCAAAAATATGGCAAATCCGTTAAAACCGCTACCGGCCCCGTTGTTTGAATATTCGAAATCCGCTAAGGCCATTATCAAATTATTGCATATCCGCTAAAAACACTTATCAAAATATCGCCCAGCCGTTAAAGCCGTTACCGAGAAAACCACAATTTCGTTAAAGCGGTTACGGTAGGATATTAAATAAGAGGGGGGGAGGGCTCCAAAAATGGTAATATGCTAAAATATATATATATATATATATATATATATATATATATATATATACAAATTTTGTTTTAGGTTATAATTTAAAGATATCTACCAGGTACAAAGAAGTCTGTATATTATTCTTATCACTTTCACATATTCAGTTTAGGAGACTGGTATTGAAGGGGTAAATATGAAAGAGAGAGAGAGAGAGAGAGAGAGAGAGGGGGGGGGAGGGGGGATACGTATTAAACCTCCTTCACTGTTACAAGTCTCTCACAAGCTGAATACAGTCGTCTTGAGAGAGAGAGAGAGAGAGAGAGAGAGAGAGAGAGAGAGAGAGAGAGAGTCAGTATCGGGTAAATCAGACAGCATGAGTGAAATCGACTCAGTTAAATCGGCTGTGATCACTTATATCGGTTGGGATCTGCGATATCGGATAAAGTCGGTTAACTGAACGGATTATATCGTTAAATAATGTGGAATCGGTTAAAATCAGTATGGTAAATCGGTTGGGATCGGTTAAATCAACACGTTAAATAAGGTGAAATCGGTTAAAATCAGCAGCATCAGTTAAACCGGTCGGAAACGGTAAAGTCGGTTAGAGTCGGTTGCAACGGTTGGGCTGGTTTAAACGAGCAAGGCCATTCAATTCAAACAGTGGAATAAGAGGGTGTTTGAGGAGCGATTTCTCTGACGGCTTCTGATCTCAAGGAATGTCAATCATAATTTTCTTTTCTCTTTCATTTCTTATTCCTTTTTTATTCTTCTTTGTCCTCTTTCCTTCTTTATGTTAAATCCTTTCCTATTGGCTGTTTAGTTTTTAGTCTAACCTATTCTCTCTCTCTCTCTCTCTCATACCTTTGCTTTCATTCTTTCTTGCTCTTTATGCTACTTCGTTCCCATCATTATTCTCTCTCTCTCTCTCTCTCTCTCTCTCTCTCTCTCTCTCCACATGCCTCAGTACTTCCTTTTCTTTGATGACTTTTTACGTCTCTCTCTCTCTCTCTCTCTCTCTCTCTCTCTCATACCACAATACTTTTCCTTGATTTTTTTTTTCTTACGTTCCTTCATCCTTTTCTCTCATTTTTACGCAAACATCCGTACTGATAATTATGACAGATACATCACGGGTGAAATATAACGCAACAACTGGTATTATTATTATTATTATTATTATTTTTATTATTATTATTATTATTACAATATATATTAATTACTACTATTGTAACTTGCAGCGGTTGGTAGTCTATTACGAATGTTGGTGATTGTGGCTGCTGAGATAAATGCTGGTAGTTGTGGTAATGTTACGTGAGATGCTGTTAATGGTACTGACTGGAGATACTGATAGTTGGATATGTAGGTAGTTGTGGTAGGTACTGTTAATAATGTTGGTTTAGGAATGATGGTAGGTGTGGTACTATAAGGAGGAATATTGGTAGTTGTGAATAGGAGTGCAGGTAGCTGGGGTGGTTATGAGAAATGTTGGTAGTTCTTGTATATGGGAATGTTGGTAGCTGAGGTAATGTTATATAATAGTGGGTGTGGCACTGTTAAAAGCAATGTCGGTAGTTGCAGTAGTTACGAATGTTGGTAGGTGATATCATTAGGTGAAATGTTGGTAGTTGTGGTAGCTAGGTGGGCAGTTGTAATGAGGTAGAATGCTGTTAAGGTGGTTAGACCCAATGTTGGTAGTTGTAATAATGGTAGCCTAGTTGTAATGTTGGTTGATTGTGGTAGATGATACTGGTAGTGTTTGTTTCTTATTCCTAAAATGTTGGTAGATGTTTAAATGGTTGTTGTGATGGCTGTAGGTGGTAGACATGGACGTAATGTTTGTAGTTGCAATGGACAGAATGTTGGTGGTTGCGATGGTTGTAGGTGGTAAATGTGATGGATGTTTGTAGTGGCCATGGTTGTAATGCTGGTACATGTAATATTAGTGGCTGTGTTGCAATGCTAGTAGTTGTGATGGTTGTTTGTAGTCGTGATGGTTGTAATATCGGTAAAGGTTTGAAATGCTGGCTGCTGTTATGGATGCAATGACAGGCACACACGTCAGCATATGTAATAGTTGTAGTAGTGGTTGATGCGATGGTTGTAGCTGGTAATCAAACGGGTTGAAATGTTGGTAGCGATAAGGTTTGAGATGGTGGTTGAAATTTTGGTAGGTGCGATCTTGATAATGTTGGTAGCCATTAAAAAAAAAAAATCTAACATTATAAAAACATGAAAAGCAAAAAAAAAAAAATAATAATAATAATAATAAATAAACTCTTAACATTACAAAAACATGAAAAGCATATAAACTACTTCAAATTTAAATCATACACCGACAGCAACGATAAATAAAGAAATGCTGTTACAATATCAATTTTCCATCAATAATATCCTAG
Organism: Coenobita brevimanus; assembly: GCF_032717465.1. Classification (NCBI taxonomy): domain Eukaryota; kingdom Metazoa; phylum Arthropoda; class Malacostraca; order Decapoda; family Coenobitidae; genus Coenobita; species Coenobita brevimanus. The sequence continues at coordinate 3,667,402 of NC_137030.1, read as the reverse complement.
TTCAACTCTTCTTTCCACATCTCTCCAATACAGTACTTAATTACATGAACTAACCTCTCAAAGAACATATTTTCCCTTCGGTGTTACAGTAAAAACAAAAGAAATACTGATAAAAAGCACAATATCAACTTTTATCACAACTCTCCAATGTTATTCTTACCTGTCTACGGCGATTTTTCTGCCATATCGGATTTACACGAACGCCTGTATTCGTAAATCCGACTTCAAGGCGATACAAATCCGGAAACGTTCGTGGGGATTTAATTTTCCTTAGTACACAAAGAAGCAATTTTTCCAAGCGGCGATTTTTTTCCAGTTGATCGACGAAACTTTTTTACATTCACTTTTTCCCTTTTTTTTTTTTTTTTTTTTTTGGTTAGCAAGGCATATTCGGGATTTATATAGTTTTTTCTTTTGGTTTTGCTTTCCCCCCCCGACTTTGAAGAGAGATTTAAACTGTCAAAAGCAAATCCGTTCGTTCACCTTAGCAACAACCGTCACACCTACAAATTCAAAATGGCACGCGCTTCGGAGTGAGGGGGCGGGGGTTAGAGAGAGAGAGCGGGAGATGGATTGGCCACACACTCTCTCTAATTTTCACTCTTTTGCTCTCTCACTGGCTGGAGGGATGGAGAGACGGAGAGAGACAGTTGAGTCCCTCCCTAGCACAAGGTTGAGTAGAGAAGCGGGAAGCTGCCTGGGAGTCGCCTCACCCCCTCCTCCCAGTCACCCCCTTAGCCTGCCTACATCTTACCACATCTCGCTATTCCATTTTAAAATATACAAAATTAGCCCACAAATACAGAACATAGCCTTAGTAATACAAAAATAATCCAAATAAAGTTGGAAATAAAGCGCGATATTGGTAGCGAGACAATTAATCATGGTAGAATGGGGAAATGACGATAATAACAAAATATCGGCAATATCACACTCCACACGAACACAAACCCTGCGTTGCCACATCTACCCGTCGCTCCCCCACGCACATGTAGAGGTGAAAAAGGGAGGGACGGAAGGAAAGAGGGAGGGAGAGGAGAAGAGAGAAGGACGCAACTCCCTGATTAAAGGAGACAGTCACCATTATTAACATACCAATCAACCCCTCTCACTTTCGACGGACCCTAAAACTAACGGAAGACACCATCCATCACTCGAAAAATGGCGGGAAGACACGAACGATAAAACGCGACACCAAGAATGGGTTTGCCTATCCTTCCCAAGCCCAAGCCGCCTACCCTGATTTAGAGATGTGTCTGGCGTATCTAATTACAGCTTGTGGGGCAATTATGTCAGGAAAAACGATGGGGAATGGATGAAAAAAGGAGGATGCACTTTGTCCTTTGTTCTGTAACCCACTCCTACTGCAGCAAACCGTTCTGCAGTCGCTCCCGTTTCAAAAATACACCCAAAATCTAACTTAAATCCCACTCTAATCCACTAAATTAACCTGAGAACTAATTTAAATACATATAAAAGGTCTACTGCATGACTGATGAAAAAAGGCACAAGGTAAAAATGTCAGAAACTTCAAAAATATTATTACTCTCAACGTATCATTTTGCCATGATTATCCAGGCAATTGACTTTCTTGTGGGAAAGAAAAGAATAAATCAGTAATCAATTAAGTAGGATCAGAGATAATTGGGAGGGAGAAGAAGAGATTAGGCGATTATTTGTGTGAATGAAATTGAAGAGCGCTGGCTGCCTTATTTTCCGTCATTTCTTCGCTTTCCTTCTAAATTGTACCTATCTGTATTCTATCTATTCTGTATTCTATCTATCTATCTACGCGTCTATTTTATCGTCTATCGGGTATTTGCGTCAGTCTATCCATCTATCAATCTATCCACCATCCATTTGTCTATCGTTCCACCTATTCTCCATCTGTCTATCTACCTTTCTAAAGACAGTCAGGGTTACATTACTACAGTATCTACTTATATCTCAGCCATACGTACGTCTATTTACGTGTATCTATTTATAGCTGTCTACTTTTGTTATTGTATCTACCAGTAAAAAGCCTTAATCTTTCTTAACCTCCTCATCTATGTATCTATATCCAGCCAGCTAGGCCAATCTATCTATTTATCTATCTCTTATCACTGCAGTATATATACCGATCTATCATCCCATCTACACTGATCTGTCTAACCCTCCACCTAATTATCAACCTACCTATCTATCTATACCTACCAACTTACCTGTGTCTATCTATCAGTCTACCCACCGTATCTATCGACCTGTTCCTCCCACTCATTCAGTCGCTCTCTTTCTCCCCCCTCCCCTCCCCCCCTTTAACTACGTTCGTTACCATAGCAACAATATGCCGCCCTCTCTCTCTCTCTCTCTCTCTCTCTCTCTCTCTCTCTCTCTCACTTTCCCCTTGGGTGTCTCCCCGTCTGTCTATTTCTATCTTATGTGCTTGAATAAAAAAAAACTGGCCAACACACACACACACACACACACACACACACACACACACACACACACACACACACACACAGAGCCTGAGGACACCAGACCATAGGTAAATATGCCACATTGGGAGGCTGAGTGCTCTGCCTTCTTCATTTCTTTCATTCCTTCTTTCATTCCTCTTCTCTGCTTTCCTCTTTTCTTTCTCCCTACTATTTCCGCTTTCCTCCGTATCTCTTTCCCTCACTTTCTTCATTGTCATTTTTTTCCTTCTCTCCCTCCTCCCGTCACCTTTCTTCAGTCCTTTCCTTCCTTCCTCACCTCCATTTATTCATTCATCCCTTCATTCCCTTCTTCATCTCTATTCACACATTCCATTCTCCCTGTTTCATTTCTTTCTTTCCATCATTCTCCATCCTTTCCATTCTTCCTTCCTTCACTTCTTTCGTGCATTCACCCTTTTCTTCCTTCCTTCCTTCAGCAGTAATGGAGGTAGAAGCAGTGAAGGAGGAGGGCTGGAAGGACGGAATTGAAGGAAGGAAGGAAAGGTGGATAAATGAAGTAGAGAAAGGAGGGAAAATAAACCAGAATGAAATAAGCAATGACATGAATAATGAAACAAAAAAAAAAAAAAAAAAAAAAGAAATATTTAACGGAATGAAAATAAAGATTGAATAAAAGCATGAGTGAAAAGAAATAAAAAATGAAGGAAGGACTGAAGAAGAGAAGGAACAGGAATGGTGGGAAGTGAAGAATGGAAAGAGGGAGACAGAAAGGGGAAAAAAAAAATGTACGAATGAAGATGAGAAATGAAGGATGGAAGGAGGAAGGGAGGGAAGAAGGGAATGAATGAATGAAGAGAGGAAGAAAGCAAGGAAGGATGGAGGGAAGGAAGGAAGGAGGGAAGGAGGGAGGGAGGAGAATGAAGGAAAGTAGGAAGGAAGAAAGGGTGGAAGGAGGGCACAAATAAAACAATAAATGTCTGAATGAATGAATGAAGGAACGAATGAAAGGAATGAAAAAATAAATAAACAGGAGTGAAGGAAGAGCACTCAGACTCCACTGTGGAATATTTACCAATGGTCTGAGTCTCTCTCTCATCATGTCATCCATTACCTATTCCCTGTTTCCCTTCACCTTCCCTCTCCTTCCATCGACCCATCCCACCAACCATCTAACTATCCATCCAACTATCCACCCATTTAATCAACCAACCATCCACCCATCTAACCAACCATCCATCCACCCATCTAACCAACCATCCATCCACCCATCTAACCAACTAACCATCCACCCATCTAACCAACTAACCAACCTTCCACCCATCTAACCAACCAACCATCCACCCATCCAATCAACCATTCATCCATCTAACCAACCAACCATCCACCCACCTAACCGATCAACCTGCACCCACCTAACCTATCAACCATCCACCCATCTAACCAATCAACCATCCACCCATCTAATCAACCAACCATCCACCCATCTAATCAACCAACCATCCACCCATCTAATCAACCAACCATCCACCCATCTAATCAACCAACCATCCACCAATCTAACCAACCAACCATCCACCCATCTAACCAACCAACCATCCACCCATCTAACCAACCAACCATCCACCCATCTAACCAACCATCCATCCACCCATCTAACCAACCATCCATCCACCCATCTAACCAACCATCCATCCACCCATCTAACCAACCATCCATCCACCCATCTAACCAACCAACCATCCACCCATCTAACCAACCAACCATCCACCCATCTAACCAACCATCCATCCACCCATCTAACCAACCATCCATCCACCCATCTAACCAACCATCCATCCACCCATCTAACCAACCAACCATCCACCCATCTAACCAACCATCCATCCACCCATCTAACCAACTAACCATCCACCCATATAACCAATCAACCATCCACCCAACCAACCAACCATCCAATCTAACCAACCAACCATCCACCAATCTCTCTTATACACATTCACACCTGTCTAACCAACCATCCATCCATTTAGAAATCCACCTATCCAACCAATTCATTATATATCAAGTATTCCATATAACCAACCAACCATCCATCCATCCACCCTCCAAAGCTTCTAAACCCCACACGGTGTGAACTTTGGCATATTAACCTCGATTAACCTTCATCTTGCTTTCATAATCCAACACCAAACTTGACCCAGTACCTTAACCAATACAACTTTACATAAAACCATCCATCCATCTATCCATCCTACCAATCACCTATCCATCCAACTATCCATCCCTCTAATCATACAACCGTCTTATACATATTCAGATCTAACCATCCATCCATTAAAAAAAAATCCAACCACCCATCCATCCAACCAAGCACTTATCAATTCAGTGCTGCTTCTAATCAACCAACCATTCACCCAGCCAGCCAAGTAGCCAACTAACTCTCCACCCAACCATCCATTCACTATTACCCACCTAACCATTCAACCATCCATTCAAGAGTAATTATTCACCTAACCAACGAACCATACATCTATCCAATCGTCCATTCGACCAATCAGTTATAAATTCAATCTTCCATCTAACCAATCAACCATCCATCCATCCACTCACCTAAGTATCCATCTAACCAAACGTCCATCCATCCACCCACCCAACCATTCATCCACTCAACCATCCGTCCATCCACCCAACCATTCATCCATCCATCCATCCACCTCTAACCAACCAACCAACCAACCATCCATTCACCTATGTATCCATCTAACCAAACATCCATCCATCCATGCATCCACCCACCCAACCATCCACCCATCCGTCCATCCACCCAACCATCCATCCATCCGTCCATCCACCCAACCATCCACCCATCCGTCCATCCACCCATCCGTCCATCCACCCAACCATCCACCCATCCGTCCATCCACCCAACCATCCATCCATCCGTCCATCCACCCAACCATCCATCCATTCACCCAACCACCCTCTACCGCCTCTTTAACCCCAAACGGTGTAAACTTTGTCATATTAACCCGGATTAACCTTCATCTTGCCTTACTAATCCAACACCAAACTTTGCCAATCACCTCAACTAACACAACTTTGCATACGGTATCTTGCTTGATTTTGTTGTCATTGTTTTCTTCTTGCTTAATCGTAATCATCATCATCACCACCATCATCATCACTACTACCACCTTCACCACCACCATCACTACCACCACCACCACACCACCATCACCATAATCACCACCACCATCTTCACCAGCACCACCATCACGACTACCTTTTGCACGTTATCCATGCAGAGTTTGGCGATATTAGAATGATTAATGTAACACAAAGTAAGGTGTAATAGACAAAATAAGTCACTTAACCCTTTGGCTGCGGAGCTATAAAGACAAGGTGTTAGGGAGCTTCCTTAGCCGACGAGAATGCGTGCCTAAATGCAATAACATGTGGCTCCATCTACATTTTAATTAGAAAGAAATAAAAAACAGCATTTGAATGAGCGTGCTGGGTATGAGATTATGATGAATGATTATAAGTAAATACACACATAAATACACAAATAAACAAATAAATAAACAAATAAAAACAAACAAATAAATTAGTAAATACATATATACACAAATACATAAATACACAACTTATCAGTAAATACATAAATACACAAATAATATCGGTAAATACATAAATACATAAATGAATAGATGAATAAAACTGTGATGTAAGCACAAGGAGGAAACTCAAAAGTGAATAGAAAGCTTATTGATACGATTGAAACTGCATTATTTTGTGCAACGTGGATTATCAGTGGCTGGAACACTGAAAGGGAATTGAAGAGATATATACATCTTTCATGCAAGGCCATTATACTCGTTCACTTTGATGCTTAAGAGGAAGATAAAGAAGAAGAAGAAGAAGAAGAAGGAGGAGGAGGAGGAGGAGAAGGAAGAGGAGGACAGAAATAAAGACTGGCAGACAAAACTGAAAGAAGCATCCACACAGGCAATTCACCGATACCACGATAGCGTCCATGTCTTACCCCAGACCCCCTCCTGCTCCTCTATACAATGGTGTCTAAGGCCAAGGAGTCACTGCCGCGTCTGGGGTATTGGTTCTGCATTGCCTCAAGGAACAATCTTTTTAATGCAAGGAAGAAGGAACCAGAGAAAGCAGTCCGCAAGATTGTCCCTTTCAAGAAAAAAATAAAAGCAAGATAACAGAGAGCCACATCCAAGATCCACAAGATGACTTACAGGGGGAAAAAAAAAAAAAAAAAAAAAAAAAGCACTACACAAATACTGCTTCAGAAGAATTATATACATATTAAAAAAAAAATTATCACTAGCAACTTTAAGATTACACCAAGGCCTTACTGAAAAATTCCACTTTGACCATCCAGGGGGCCAGGCCATCTAGGGACCACTGCTCTATACTCAGTGATATTAAGCCATATTTTGAAACCTCCGTCTGCTACGGTTTCTTCCAGTTGAAAAAAAAATGTTCCTGCCATTACCTATCTATCTATCTATCTATTGCCAGACGCCACTAACGTTAGCCTACATATACATACACAAACACATCACTTACAGCCGAAGGGTTAAGTAAAGAGACAGAAATACGTATCTTCCCAAAGTGACGAATACACAGGGGAAGAATCGAACCATCTGAAACACGCATTGGCTGAGACTGGGTTTTCATTGTATTTCGCCAGATGTAATTTTTTTTTTCAGACGATACTGGGGAGAAAATGGCTTCTCTGTATAAACTCTACGGTAATAAAAACTTCGACTTCGACTAGTAACATTTATCCGAGTTTATCTTCAATGTTACACGTTTTCTCTTGGTATCAGAGAAGATTGAAAGGACAGACTACACTATTTCCGTATTGATCTCTTGGTGACGACGTTCCGGATAGTTTGGGGCCAGATTTGACTGGTTAATAGTGTATCTAAATTTAATTACTCTATAACTGAGGGAGCGAATTATTTTACTTCTACTCAAATTATAATACTCCTTTTAACGCCCCCGAACTACCATCCTTCCACCTTAAATCCTCAGCTGTCACCATGTATTAACACCAGAATTACATGCTAGTCACGAAAAAGTGCTATGGAAAGGATGCATACCTATAGCACTATTTTATTCTGCCAATGAACTCCGGAAATTGTTGCAAAATGAAAATCTGGATCAAGTTAAGGTGAAAAGACTACACCGGAGGATTATACTCACTACAGAGCAATCACCCGTAAGGAATAAACACTGGAGACAATAAACAGTGAGGCCCGTATTGTTGTTAGTTACGGAAGCTCCCTAACACCTCTTCCTAAGCGATTTATTTTGCTTCCTACATCTCAACATCCTTTTCTGTCACTTAATTCATTCTACTAACGACGTACTATACCTAAATAACGCACAAGACGGTATTAACCAGCCGTATCCAAAAGTAAATCGGTAAGGAAGAGGTGTTGGGGAGCTTCCGTTACCGACAAGAATACCAGCCTAAATGAACCGATAACGACTGTTGTAATTAATTTTGGCCAACTCGGACAATTTTACTGTCCAAGAAAAAGATACTGTCCAAGAGTTATGCTAAAATATGCATCACTGGTAAAAGAATCATCATCATCATCATCATCATCATCACCACCGCCAGCACCAGCATCCACCACCACCACCACAACCACCATCAGCAGCATCTTCACCACCACCACCACCACCACCACCATCATCTTCACCACCACCACCACCATCTTCACCACCACCACCACCACCACCACCACCATCAGTAGCATCTTCACCACCACCACCATCAGCAGCATCTTCACCACCACCATCAGCAGCATCTTCACCACCACCACCACCACCACCATCAGCAGCATCTTCACCACCACCACCATCAGCAGCATCTTCACCACCACCACCACCATCAGCAGCATCTTCACCACCACCACAACCACCATCAGCAGCATCTTCACCACCACAACCACCAGCATCCATCACCACCATCACCATTATCATCATCATCATCATCATTCCGCCTCTTTTTCCCACCCGCTGGTGAGGTTAAGCAAGGTCCAAAAAGCAAGAAAAAGGAGAGAGAAAAAATACAATAGTGAGAGAACTAGTGAAATGGGCTACACACTAATTAATCTGCCATTTAAGACCTCGGAATCCTAGCTCAACCACACGGGCATACCTTTCATATTTAGCTTCATAATTACCTATGTCATATGAGTTAATCGAACTACTAATTTAAAAATGGATGCCAAACCCTGGTCATAAACCTCTCCATACAAAATTCATCCAGTCAGCTCGATCCCTTGCCAGTTAAGAAAGAACAAGCGTAAGAAGAAAAGAAGGAAAGAAGAGGAAGGAAAAGAAGTAAAAGACGAAGAAAAGAAGATGAAGAAGATAAGATGATGAAGAACATGAAGAAGAAATGAAGAACAAAAAATGAAGATGAAGAAGAAAAGAGGAAGAAACAAAAAGAAAAAAGGAAAAGTAGAAGAAATGAAAGAAGTCTAATTTCATACATTAATTCAAAATCCTCATAAGTGAATAACATGTAACACTACTACATCTATTCATCCGTCTACTTATCTAACTACTTCCTAACGCCGCATCCTGTGAGGGGTGGCCTCGAAATAAAAAGAGTACCTCCAGCCGTTTATTTCTACTCAGTAACGATTTCCCCCCCTTCTCTCTCTCCACACACACACACACACACACACATTTCTAGATACACCAACACCAATGTAAATAAAAAGAACACAATCAATCAATCAATCATTTCCTGTGGCACCCCACGGGATGCATAGATCCTCGATGAACTCTCTCCACCAATATTTGTCTCTTGCCATCTCCTTCAGGTCCCACCAACACTCCTCTCCTGCTTCTCTTTTCATTGTCCTCAACCAGGTTTCCCTCGGCCTACCTCTACCTCTTCTTCCTCTAACACTCCACTCTGGCACATCCTGTATTAAACTGCCTTCTTTTCTGTATATGTGTCCCAGCCACTTCCAGCGAGACAGTCTCACATATTCATTAACTGGTTCCACTCTCGTAAAATCCCTTACTCTTTCATTTGTAACACTGTCTTGCCACTTTACCCCAAGAATCCTTCTCAGTATTTTATTCTCAAATCCTAATACTTTCTGATCTGTTGTCATTGTACTGTACGAATACAAAATGTACAAAATGCAAAAAATTAACAAACTAATTCTCATCTCCTCCGCAGGAAAACAATGGCCGACATTTTGCACGAGTAGGTCTGCAGGGTCCTATCTAAATATATAAAAGGAAGGCAGGGATCCCAGCAGTCAGTGTGTGTTCAGAGCTGGGAGGGAGAGGTTCATCTTCTCTGATCCGCTTTCTGCTCCATTTTAGGTCGATTTATAAAGAGACTGGAATGGAGGAAGGACGGGGTGAGAAGAGGGAGGAGGAGGAGGGAGGGACTGAAGAGAATGAGGGATTATGGAGAGAAGGGAGGAGGGGGGGGGAGGCAAATGTGTAAAGACAGGATTCCAGGAAAAGAAGGATTGTTTGGACAGAGAGGGGGGATGTGTGTGTGTGTGTGTGTGTGTGTGTGTGTGTGTGTGTGTGTGTGTGTGTGTGTGTGTAAATAAACAGACACAAACAAGGACACCGACACAAAGAGACTGACCTTCATTACCAAGCACATAAACACACACACATTCTCTCTCTCACTCACACACACATATACGCACACATACACACATATTCTCTTACACACACACGCACACACACAAACACACACACACACATTCTCTCTCTCACTCACACATATACGCACACATACACACATATTCTCTTACACACACATACACGCACACACACACACACACAATCACCCTTAACTCTCTGTCTGTGACCTGATCCATGACCTTTGACATTCACGCTGCCTGACTTCAAACACTTCGACACAATCACCATAAGATTAAATATAGACAGATAAACAGATAGATATTATATGCACCGATAGATGGAAAAGAGAGAGAGAAGGGGGGCATGTGTTTGTGAATGGATAAACAGACAGACAGAGACAGCCGGCGAGACAGACAGACAGACAGACACACACACACACATTCTCTCTCTCTCTCTCACACACACAGACGCACACATTCTCTCTCTCTCTCTCTGTCACACACACACACACACACACACACACACACACACACACACACACACACACAATCGCACCTTAACCCTCTGTTTATGACCTCCTAACCTTTGACATTCACGCCGTCTGCCCTCAGACACGGAAAAAAAAAAAAAAAAAAAAAAAAAAGTAAAGATAAACAGTTTCTGGCTCGGTATAGGCTACTCAGTCCGTTCCCGAGGTTCAGCAGCCATCTTACATGAAACACATAGGCTTACACGCACGCCTTCACATCTCACCACTTTGACACTCGTACCCACCGTCCAAAATGAATACATGATAGGGCTGTCAAATTCGGGGTTCGTGTGTTAAGGTGAGAGAGAGAGAGACTCAGTATGGACGATTCGTTGTTAGTGTCCAAGAAGTGGAATGTGAGGGTGAGTCATAAACACACACACACAAACCACAACTATCACATCCGCATTCACAACCACCACAACCACCACCACTCACACAACTACCACAACCACCACAACTCACACAAATACCACATCGACCACCACTCACACAACTACCACAACCACCACAATTCACACAACTACCACCACCCACACAACTACCACAACCACTACCACTCACACAACTACCACAACCACCAAGACTCCAACACTACCTCAACAACCACAACTACCACAATTTATGGAACAGCTGGTGCCGTTCGATTGACCTCATCCTGTTGTATTGAGCATTGTTGACCAGATGTTGACCCTCTCTCTCTCTCTCTCAGGTACTTGGTTTGTTTCTCTGTTCGCTTCTCTCTCTCTCTCTCTCTCTCTCTCAGGTACTTGGTTTGTTTCTCTGCTCGCTAATTTATTCTGAAACGCTTTCTTTCTTCCTGTCTCCCTCAATCTCTCTTCCTTTCTTACTTGGTCTAATGGCGTACTCACTCTCTCTCTCTCTCTCTCTCTCTCTCCACAACAAAACTTAAAAAAAGTTACATTTATATTTTGGACAAACTTGTAATTCTCTCTCTCTCTCTCTCTCTCTCTCTCTCCCCACTGCAAAACTTGTAAAAAAAAAAAGTTACATTTGTATTTTGGACAAGCTCGTAACTTTGACCTTTACCATATCTTGCTATAAGGTCGATCAAGATGTGTCCAAATAACTTATAACCTATTTGTAATTCTATCTATTGGCCACATCTATCTGCCTGTCCGTCTGCCTGTTTATTGCTTCTCTCTCTCTCTCTCTCTCTCTCTCTCTCCCTCTCTCTTTCCATAAATCCGCTAAATTTATGTTCAAGTGAGAGAAGGAATGCGCTTGGGCGGGCAGGAAGGAAGGAATGAAAACCAGAATGAAGGACGATGAATGAAAGAATGAAGGAATATGGAATGCAGGAAGGAAGGAATGACAATGAACGAAGACACCAAGGAAATGATGAAGGAATGAAGGAATATGGAAGGAAAGATAAAGAAGAGAAAGGAAGGAAGGAAGGATAGAAGGAAGAAGCATGGGTGGGAAGGAATGATGAAGTATAGACGAAAAAAGTAAACAGGGAGACGAAGATAGAAGGAAAGGGAATACTTAAGAAAGTGTGGGAAAGAGGTGAGAAAAAATGAAGGAAGTGAAGGAAAGAATGAAGGCGGGAAAGAAGGGAATACTGGAGAGAAGCGAGGCATTTCACATTAAAAATCTCAACCGTGTGTTCTATTTATAATAAAGAGGATGATGATGAAGAGGAGGAGAAGGAGGGAGGAGGAGGAGAAGGAGGGAGGAGGAGGAGAGAGCAGGGGAAGAAGGATAAGTATGACGATGATGATGATGACGAGGAGGAGGGGGAGGAGGAAGAGGAGAGGGAGGAAGAGGAAAAAGAGGGAGGAGGAGGAGAGAGCAGGGGAAGGAGGATAAGTATGATGATAAGAATGATGATAATGATGATGATGATGATGATGATGATGATGATGAGGAGGAGGAGGAGGAGGAGGAGGAGGAGGAGGAGGACGTAGTGAAGGGGTTATGACATCCACTATCCCCTTTAAGACGACGTAAATCACACATCTTAAGTCCTTCCACCTACGAGCCATTATATTCACTAAGCAGAGGATGTAGCACTTCCTCCTACCTAACCCCTAACTGCCCTGAATTTCTCTCAACAAACAAAATACGGTAAATATATAAATATGTGTCACCCTCATTAAGCCCTGCCATAGTCGTTAAAGAATCAATAAATATGGTTCTTTATCCATATGGTTACCAGGATTTTCTTGAGATGAAAAAAATCGTCCGGTTAGGTGAATAAAATACTTAAGTTCCAAAACGAACACATCTGGGTACAAGATAAAAGAAAAGTGCATATCCTCTTCATCACCATCTTCACCACCGCCATCACATGCCCAGTCTTTCCGTTAAATAAATAGTGCGAGGGAAATGTTATGGAAGCACAGGAGTATGGGAGAGATGTATGGTGACATGTATGGTGTATGGCTGAGTAGAAGGGTGTAATGGAAGAGGGGCAGTGAGTGGGATATAGGGGGGTCGAGAATTATGGTAGAGGAAGATCCAAGATGTGACCATACATTAATTTACCACCAATGTCTCGTCCCTCACTGGGGTTGTCCGCGAGGGAGAGAGCTACTGATCACCCTAATGCAGTTCCCCTCCCTTCTCCCCCCCCCCTCTCCCTCCACAAACATCCCCTGAGGGCCTCCAGGGCTTGAGGGGGGATGGGAGGGTCATGGAAGGAAGGAAACAGGGGGCAGAGACGGTGGGGGGGGGGGAATGTAAAAGCCGCCATGATGCCCTGTTGACAGTTTAATGCAAAACAATCACAAACACCCACATAATTGCCTCCCCAGACGCAAGAATGCACACAGCGAATTCCGCACACGCACCACCAGACCGCACACCCAGACGCACACACGCACAAAGACGGCACACAATACGAGGGGAGGAGGAAGGGAGAAGAGTAAGGTGAAACGTGGCAACGCCGCCTGGATGAGGGGAGAAGCGCGGGAAACTGAGGCATGGCGCTCCGACCCTTCCCCTAAACCTCACACCTGCTGATATCTCCTCCAATCAGTCAAAATATAACGACTCCTTTACCGAACACCCAATACTATACCAACAGCTCAAGTAAATACGTAGAGGAATTAAGAATATTGTGATAAGAAAAGGCTAGTAGCAAAAACCAAACCTATTACGCCCAGGTGCTCCAGTATATCCACAAACAATATAATTCCTGCCATATGCTAATAAAACATGAAGGCAAAACCCCAAGGCCGTATAAAAATAGACTCGTTTAAAGCCATTTCCCAGCCGTGGCAAATTCCAACACTGTGCTGCCAGAAATGTCAATACCTGAAGTCGGGAGGTGATTAGACGCCATATATCGTCAAAATAACCGCTCTCCACCTCTCCAGCCATTTATATATCTTCTCTAATGATATACTGGACATTTTAGAAGCAAGTTTAATGTGGCAATGGGCTTAGACAACGAGAAACACTATGAAAAGCAATTGTTTACTACAGAAAGTGGGATAAGATTGATTTTGCCAATACCGTTTTCTTTGATAAAAAACTGGGAGGGTAACTGGGCCAAACGGAAAGATCATTGGGTTTTGTCGCAGTTATGATGCTAATCGAGTTTCAGGTGTTCATTTGGTATTCTTAAGCTCCCAGTCTCCGTCTCTCTGTCTCTGCCACTGTCTGCCTGTCTGTCTGTCTCTCAATAATAAATGGGCACCAATCAAGAAAACAGACAATAAATATTGCCGATATTCCCGAATGATTTGTCAATCATTCTCTCTCTCTCTCTCTCTCTCTCTCTCACACACACACCTTTCTGGCTACATCTTAGTTCATTTTTTATCATTTTTACTTTTCTCCGTCCTCCTTCCCACGAGTCTCTCTCTCTCTCTCTCTCTCTCTCCCTCTCTTTCTCTCCACATCTTCCGCTCCTTCTCCTTACTGTCTCCTGCTCTACTTCCCGTCCCTCTTCAATGTCTATTCCCTCTCCCTCCCCATAACCTAATCCCGATGCCAATATGACAGGAGTCTCTTCCCCTCATTATCGCTCTCTCTCTCTCTCTCTCTCTCATACACATCCACTCCCATTCCATCTGTTACCTCCACACATAACTTTCTCCCTCTCTCTCTCTCTCATACACACATCCACTCCTTTTCCATCAGTCCCCTCCACACGTAACACTACTCCCATCCCCTCTACTCCTCTCTCTCTCTCTCTCTCTCTCTCTCTCTCTCTCTCACCTTGACCTTTGACAAACACACCCCGCTCCCGTCACTCAAATAAATATACGAAAAAAAAAAAAAAATCCGCGGACTTCCACCTTTTGCTTATCAAATATTAGATGGTTCAGTTTTCCCTTAAAAAAAAAAAAAAAATGGCTTAATCTCTCTCTCTCTCAGGCTCATAGGACACCATCTCACCAAAATAAAACCATCTGATGTTATCTATAAAAAAAAAGAAAAAAAAAATCTGTTGATGTATCCATATTAACGCTTCTAAGCTCATATTCCTTTTTTTTTTCTTATCAATACTGTATTTCCTCCTTGGTTATACTTTATTACATACGTACACTTTATTTTTCTTTTTTTCATACCTCCCTCATGGTTATATTTTCATTATATTATTATACTTTATACGTGTACTCTGAATATTTCCCGAACTTCTGTATCTGTGAGTATACTATATTAATTTTTGTTATATTACTCTTTTACGTTTTTCTTACGTTTTTATAAGCTTCTCTCCTAAAGGCTATAACAAATTGCTTTCATACTTTATATTATACTTGACATCTATAATCTGTTTTAATTTTCCCTACATTTCTACACTTACAGTCAATTCATTTCATTTATAATAATCTTTTACATTCTTCTAACCTTTTTTTAACATGATTTTTCTATAGGCTATAACATATTCCTCACACATTAAGTATATGTGACACCTAAAATGTTTTAATTTTCCCTATATTTCTACAAACTTTAGTCAATTAACTTCAATTACATTACTATTTTATTTTTTTCCTAGGATTTTCACATTTATGAAAAGACTATAACATATTAAATATTGTTAATTATCGTATATTTGGCACGAACCATTTATTTCTCCCTGACCTTCTCGTATCTCTATACTAGCCTATATTCACTGATTTTTAATTTTTATGTATCACCTTTATACATCGTGACTAAAATTTACCACTTATCTTTCATTTCCCTATGTTATATTATTTTTACATTTCTTATATTTTTAAAAACTTTATTACATTTTACTACTTCATTACTGTCTTATAATAATGTTCAAACTTTAATCTTTCATTTTCATGTTACATTATTTTCTTGCACTTCATTCATCTTTTATTAAACCTTATTACAATTTCCTATTTTATTTTTATCTGTCTGTCTCTATGCATTCAGCTCTGGAAGTAAAGTTAGGAGCACAATAATTCACGATTTTTAAAATATTTTTCGTTACACTTATTTGCTTTTCCTCATCTTTATTATACTTTTGCCATACACGATTTTTGCTGCATTTTTCTTTTTCTTTTTTTCCTTTTTATACAATCAGCTCTGGACATAAACTTGGGATCGTAGTTCACGCCTATTTTTTTTTTTTTTTTAAGTTTCTTTTATCCTTTCTGACGTATGTATTACATTTATCAATTTAACACTTAGCTTATTTTATCTTTTTTTCCCTTCAGATGTGAACATAAACAAAGTACCCTGGTTCATCCTTTAATTACTACTTATTCATTTTTCTTCGGTTTGTATTCCCCTCCCCCCCCTTTTTTTCTTTCAATTTCACACTTTCATATTTTTTTCATTAGCCGGGTTTATGCATTCAACTCGGTTAATACAGCATGAAGTTCAGCTCACTGTTTTTTGCATTTATTTCATAATTATTCGCTATCTACACATTTCAATTCCTTTACACACGATTACTTAACTATTTCTTTTATCCCTTTTCATCTTTAGACATACACCAAGGAGCTCACTTCCGAGACCTAGCAGATATGACAAGCCATTCTGATATGCTGTGTGTGTGTGTGTATATATATATATATATATATATATATATATATATATATATATATATATATATATATATATGAAACAAAATATAAATTACCAGACTGTAATACACAAATATAAAAATAAAATTCAATAGTTAATAACCAAAAAATATATTTACAGAATTAATGATAAAAACTTCATATTGTAAGCGGGAATTGGCATACCATGCTTTTTTTGGAGGGTGGGGGAGGGGCATTTTTTTTGGAGAGTGGGGGAGGGGCATTTTTTTTGGAGGGTGGGGGAGGGGCATTTTTTTTGGAGGGTGGGGGAGGGGCATTTTTTTTTGGAGAGTGGGGGAGGGGCATTTTTTTTGGAGGGTGGGGGAGGGGCATTTTTTTTGGAGGGTGGGGGAGGGGCACTGTCACTTAATGTAGGTTGTTTCTAATCCCTTTACTATACGGGAGCTGTCCCTAACTGAAAAGTAATGCCTGGCGGCAGAAATATAAAACTAAATAAGTAAGCATGATATAAACAGATTACCATACTGAAGAGTACCATATAAGCTATTTAATCTGTCTTGCTGGAAAATTAGAAAAAGTATATTAAACAGAAGGATATAACTGACAAGATGGCAAGAATCTGATATACAAATGCCTGCAAACTGTTCCAAGAAAAAACAAAAACAAGATAACAGACAGCCAAATTCAAGATCCGTTCTTTCGAGATGCCTGGACACACTCTGTATAAGACTGGAAATTACTATCAGTAGGAAATACAGACAGAGGGAGACAGTTCCAGAGTTGACCTGTTGCATACAGTATATTCATGAAGGACCAGGAGTAACGGTTAACTCTTGCATCAGAGAGCTGACAGAAAAGTGAAGAGAGTTTGTTGTAAGACGGGTGCAAGAGGTGTTCTAATTCCTCTTTACAACAGTAATAATTGCAGTTATTTAATTATTTACTGATCTATCTATCTCTTCATCTACCTACCTATCACCTTATTTATTTATTTATCTATCTATCTGTTTCCCTACTTATTTATCTGTTTATTTGTTTGTTTACTTATTTTTACATACAAGTTTCTCTACCAAATACTTCCTTTTGTAATCATCAAGACCAATAAAACCATCCACAGGAAAAATAGTGAACAAGATCCTTGAACTGATACGTTTGCTGGATCAATCTATCTATCAATCTAATTATTTATCTATTTGTCTGTCTTCTTCCCTGCCTCTCTGACTACATTTATTCCTTTATTATATGCTATCACGTTCTCTCTCTCTCTCTCTCTCTCCTTGTCATTTCTTCCAACTTTCCCTCCCTCCCAGTCCTCTCCCTCTCATCATAACCCATCATTCCCTAATATCTCTCCCTTCCTCCCTCTCTCCTCCCTTCCTTCCACTCTCATAGCCTATACATTCCTAACATATTTCCCTCCTTTCTCCCTCCCTCTCTCTTCCTAGCTCCTCTTTCTCTCCCTCCCTCTCTTTCCTTACCACCTCTTTTTCTCCCTTCCTCCCTCCTTTCTATTTATCTCTCGTTCCTCCATTTCTTCCCTCCATTTTTCCTCTCCCTCCTCTCTCTCGTACATTCCTTTTCCTCCCTCCCTCTTTCCTTCCCTCCACTTTTCCTCTCACCCCCCTCTCTCCTATTTTCACTTTCCTCTCTCCATCTTCTTTCTTCATTTTCTCTCCCTCCCTCAATCTCATAACCTATCACAGTCCATATTTCCTTCCCTCCCTCCCTCCTTACAGTCTCTCTCTCTCTCTCTCTCAACTTTCTCACAATTCTTCTCTCCCTCCGATTCAGTCAATACCTCTATTCATTCTATCTCTTCTCCCTTTCGTTCCCTTTTTCTTATTTTCCTTCTCTCTCTCTCTCTCACCCTTTTTTCCCTCCTCCATCCCTCCCTTTTCTCCCTCCTTCCATATTCCCCTCAAATGACCCTTCCATCAAACGTCTTCTTCAATTCTCTCTCTCCCTCTCTGTCTCCCTCCCTCCCTCTCTCTCCCTCTCTGTCTCCCCCGCTCTCTCTCTCTCTCTTTTCTTCTTCTCTTTCCCTCCCTCTTTTTCTCCTTTCTTTTCTCTCTCTCTCTCCCTTCCTCCTCCGTTTACCTCTTTGTCAGTTTACATTTTTCTCTCTTTTTCTCCTCATTCTTCCTCCCCTCTTTTTCCCTCTCCCTCTTTCCTCCCCCTCCATCAATTTATCATCCATACTCTCTCTCTCTCTCTCTCTTGTGTGACCTTTGCTCTCTCCCTCCCTCTTTCTTTCCCTCTCTCTCCCTGGAGCAATGTCTATTCTCTGTCTAACTCTCTCTCTCTCTCTCTCTCTCTCTCTCTCTTGTGTGACCTTTGCTCTCTTCCTCCCTCTTTCTATCCCTCTCTCTCCCTGGAGCAATGTCTATTCTCTGTCTAACTCTCTCTCTCTCTCTCTCTTTCTCTCTCTCTCTCTCAAGGCCACCAACCTATTTGTCAAATCAGTCTCTCTATTACATCACTGCTACCTACCTATGTACCCACTTACCTACCTACTTACCAATCAAACGACCTCCCTTCCTTCCTCTTTGCCTTCCTCACTATCTCTCTTCCTGCCTTCCTATCTCCCAACTTACCTCCCTCCCTCCCTCCTCCTTCTTCCTACCTACCTCCCCTCCCTGCCTACCCCTCCTGCCTCACCCATTCTCACCATCTGTGCCTCCATCTGATTCACCTGGGAACGTGCCTATACCTGCCTGCCTACCCCCCCTGCCTATCTCCCTTCCTGCCTACCCCACTGCCTCCCCTTCCACTCAGCTCCCTGTACGTACGCACCTATCTACCAACCTTCCTTCGAACCCAGCTTCCTACCTGCCTGCCTCATTTTCTACCTGCTTATCTGCCTTCCAAAGTCCCTTCCTACCTACCCTCTGCCTGTCTGCCTACTCACCCTGTCTGCCTCCCTCCCTGCCTGCCTTTCTATCTACCCGTCTACCTAACCCTCTTCCTGCCGCTTCACTAATTTACTTACCTACCTACCTACTTTTCTACCTCATCCTTCCAGCTTACCACCTTACCTACCTATTTACCACCTACCTACCACCCTGTCTACCTACAGTACTTATTTACTTACTTGCTCATTTTATTGCCTACCTATCTACCCACCTACCTGCATAACCCTCTGCTTGTCTACTTACAGGCATATTAGTGCTACCGAAGTTTTGAATACGTGCCTTAAGTGTGTGTGTGTGTGTGTGTGTGTGTGTGTGTGTGTGTGTGTGTGTGTGTGTGTGTGTGTGTGTGTGTGTGTGTGTGTGCGCGCGTGCGTGCGCGCGCGCGCCAATTAATGAGTTTCTGCCTTACACATCTCTGCCTACTCCCTGCCTACCTTATTTCCACACCACTGCCTCTCTCTCTCTACCTACCTACCCACATATCTATATTTATTAATCTACCCACACACACATACATGCATGAATACCTGTACATACGAACATACATAGATACGTACATATGAAATGGCATACATCTTAATACAAAAATACACATACACAGATGCAGTACATGTAAAGGAATTATTGATCGTGACTTTACACAAACGTACATATCAATACAAACATTCTCATACATTTACATACATATGCAAAATACATACAGGTACATACATACACTCATACATTTACATACATACATAAATACATACATACATTTACATACATACTTAAATACATACACACATAATTTACATACATATACACACACACATACATCTCCAGACGATTTCCTTTCCTGCTTTAATTTGAATCTGAAATTTGGCCCAGGATGATACAAATTATTTACGCAAAATCAACTCTGAAAAAAAAAAAAAAAAAAATCCAGAAGACTAATAAATAAATATATAAAAAAAAATTTAAAATAAATAACTCCGGCAACATCCTAAACT
>NC_137030.1:3554403-3641903 GCF_032717465.1 Coenobita brevimanus | reverse complement strand
TTTAATACTAATTGGAGGACGCAGCTAGTGTTGTGTGTGTGTGTGTGTGTGTGTGTGTGTGTGTGTGTGTGTGTGTGTGTGTGTGTGTGTGTGTGTGTGTGTGTGTGTGTGTGTGTGTGTGTGTGCGGAATAAATCTATGCATGTATGTAAGCCTAGGTATTATATATGTACTGAATTCTGTATCCTATACGTATGCATGTATGTATGTATGTATTCGTATGTATGTATGTATGTATGTACGTGTCAAACATCAATCACACCAACTGAAAGAAATTTAAGAGGCCGGAAGTGACCCTGCCTTCCTCCCCCTCCACTCCTCCTTTCCTCTCTTTCCTTTCCTCCCTCCCTTTCCACTATCCCTCCCTTTTCTCTCCCTCCCTCCATCCTCCTCCTTATCCCTTTTCCTCCCACTCTCCTTCCCCTTATCCCTTTCCCTCCAACCCTCCTTCCCTTTCTTCTTTTCCTCCCTCCCTCCTATCTCCTTTCACTTTCTTTCCTTCCTTTCCTTTCGCTTTCTAATCTTACTTATCTACACGTCTGTCTGTCTCTGCCAATTTTTCCCTCTTATCGATATCCATGTACCTACCTACCTACCTACCTATCGTATCAATCTGTATCTATCTATATATCTATCTATCCATGTGGTAATACAGTATATTTACCCATCAACATTCTCTCTCTCTCTCTCTCAATGACGTTATATATTTAGCCATCATCATTCTCTCTCTCTCTCTCTCTCTCTCCTTCTCTCTCTCTCTCTCTCTCTCTCTCCCAGGGCCCTTTTTTACCCCATACAACTAAGGGTGTGATTTAATGACTCATAAAATTAACATCTGCTCATTTCACTCTAGTCTTAACCTTCCCTTCATTTTTTCTTTCATTCTCTTCATTCTCTTTTGCTATTCTTTTTCTTTTTTCTTCATTCTTTCACTGGTCTCTTCTTCGTCTTTCCTTCCTTCCTTCCTTCATCAATATTTTTCATTCTTCCTTCCTTCATTATTCTTTTATCTTTCCTGATTTTCCCTTATTTCATTCCTTCATTTCTCTCTCTTCTTCTTTTCTTTCACGCCTTTTCCTTTCTCTTTTTTTTCATATTTTCGTCTCATGTCTTTCGTTCCTTCCCCCTCCTTCCTTGCTTGTTTTCTTCCTTCCTTCCATCCTTTAGTTTTCATTCCTTCCTTCTTTTCCCTTCTAACTTCCTTCTTTTCCCTTCTAACTTCCTTCTTTTCCCTTCTAACTTCCTTCTTTCCCTTCTTCAGTCTATTTTTTCCTTCTTCATTCAAGGTATCTTCTTCCCGTTCATCCTTCCTTCCTTCGTTCCCTCCTTCCTTTTCTCCCCCCTCTTTCCTTCTCTTCCCCCCTTCTTTCCTTCTCTCCCCCCCCCTCCTTCCTCCCTCTTCTCTCCTTTCTGACCAAGGTATCTTCTTTCACTACCTCTTCCTCCCTCCCCCTCCTCCTCATTTTCTCTCCTTCCTCCATTCCGCCTTTTCCTCTCACTTTCTATCCTACTCTGTTCTATTTCCATCCTTCCATCCATCTATCTATTTTCTATTTCTCCATTCCTCCCTCCCTCAACCTATATGTGTGTGTGTATCTTTCAATTATCTCTCTCTCTCTCTCTCTCTCTCTCTCTCTCTCTCTCTTTCTCTCTCTCTCTCTCTCTCTCAGCAGTAACTCAACACGGGGAGTTTTTGACCAATCATTGCTCAGCTTCTTGCGGGGGAAGGGGTTGATATGGATAGATAGAAAGGTAGACAGACAGATAGATGAGAGAGAGAGAGAGAGAGAGAGAGAGAGATACGCAGATAGAATATAGTTAAAAATTACATATAAATACTGACATAAACAAATATATAAGAGACTGATAAAGACAGATAGATATAGATAGATCAAGAAAAAGATAAGCAGCTACTGGTATGATTCTCTCTCTCTCTCTCTCTCTCTCTCTCTCTCTAGGCACTAACTCAACACAGGAAGTTTTGACCATTCATTGTCTGCTTATTTAGGTAGGGAGGGGAGGCAGATAGATAGACAGACAGATAGACAGACAGATGGACAGACAGACAGGCAGGCAGACAGATGGATAGACAGATAGACGGGTAGAAAGATGGGCTACGAAACAGATAAGTCGACAGAGAAGAGACAGACACAGATGAAACAGATTGAAAGACAGACAAAGACAGAGGCTACAGAGAGAGAGAGAGAAATAGATAGAAACTGAGGTACAAACAGATCATTAATACATAGATACATAAACAATTTCTCTTTTCCATCTTCCTTGTTCTTTCTCCCTCGATCCCTCCTTCCATAAAGCCCAGTCCATCCTCCTATCTATCCATTTATCTATCGCGTTCCTCTGTCAATTCTCATCTATCTATCTATCTACCTTTGCATCTATCCACCTTACCCCCTTCCTGTTTAATAAGATGGACAATGAATGGTCAGAACTTCCTGTTTTGAGAGAGAGAGAGAGAGAGAGAGAGAGACAGACAGACAGACAGACAGACAGACAGACAGACACAGAGAAACACTGAAAAGTATTACAAACTAGATGAACAAAAACAGGAAATACAGTAATGGATACACACACAAACACACACACACACACACACACACACACACACACACACACACACACACACACACGAGTATAAAAAAACCAATATAGACGATCAAGCAAAAAATACAACAAAATACAAAAATGGACACCGATACATACAAAAATTATGGAAAAATAAAACGAAATAATACAGCTATAGAGCAAAAAAAAAAAACTCAAACAGAAGAACAAACAGACAGATATATACATTAAAAAACAGCATATATTAGTAAAAAATATATCAAAATCGAAAACCAAAAAAATATGGATGAAAAGAAAAACGAAAACGATGGGATATGAGAAAACGTCGCATAATACATACAAAAATACAATGATTTTTTTTTATAATACATACAAAAATACAATGATTTTTTTTTTATAATACATACAAAAATACAATGAATTTTTTTTTTTTGACTGGCCAGTAGTGAATTTTTTTATATATTCATTTTCTTCCCTTCAGATACGTTAAAGGAGAGCGAGAGCAAGGAAGGAAAAGGGGACGAGAAGGAGAGTGAGTGGGAGACAGGGAGGGAGGGAGAGAAAGGATGGATTGTGGATGGATAGATGGAAGGAGACAAGGAAGGAAGGAAGGATGAGTGGATGGAAGGAGAGAGGGGAGAGAGGTGGGAAGGGGGGTGAGAAGGACGAAAGGAAAATGTGAACGAAGGGCTGGAACAATTATGAGAACGCATACACACACACATACACACACACAAGAGCGAGAGCGAGAGAGGATGAGTGGATGGAAGGAAAGAGCGGGGAAAGGTAGGTAGGAGGGTGAGAAGGAAGAAAGTAAGAAGGAAAGGAAGGCTCAGAATAAATAACTATAAGAATGCATACACACACACACACACACACGAGAAAGAGAGAGAGAGAGAGAGAGAGAGAGAGAGAGAGAGAGAGATCAAGCCACAGGAGAACCATAGAGAGGAGGAAAATACCGTACTTGGGGGGGGGGGGGTAGATGGGAGGGAATGGAGGGGGAGAAAGAGGGGTAAGAGTGTGGGAAAGAAGTAGGGAGGGAGACTGGAAGGAAGGGAGAGGGGGAGAGTGGAGGAAAGAGGAGGGGAGGGAGGGAAGAGGGAAAAGACAGATGAAGGGAGGGAGGCAGGAGGGAAGACAGAAGGGAGAGAGGGTGGGAAGGAAAGATGAGGGGTGAGAATAGATGGAGGGAGGGAAGGAGGGGGGAGGAGGGGCTGGGAGAGAAAGGAAGTACTAGGGAAAAACATCTGGCCACCCTCACACTACCGTCTCTCTCTCTCTCTCTCTCTTAGAATGGCTGAGGCTATGGTCGTCTTGGGAGAAGGAAGTGCAGGAGGAGGAGGAAGGGAGGTGAGATAAGGGAATAGAGTGGAGTGGTAGAAGAGGGAGAGAAATAAACAAAAGGAGAGAGAGAGAGAGAGAGAGAGAGAAGGGGGAAAAGACAGACAGACACACACAGAGGTACCAAGCGTAAATAATCTCCCTAATGACATGACAACCCAGGTAACATCAGTAATTATAACTGTGGTGTAATTATTAACAATGATAATGATGTCTGGGGTGATACCTTTAACCTCAATATTACATTTACAAGTTACATTTATCAGCTAGATGGGTAGAGTACAATTCTTACTATTATCCTATTATAAAAAGATGCAAACTAACTTACAGCTTATTTTATTGTGAACTAATCTAGCTCATCCTAGCCTAATCTACTCTAACCCATCCTAATTCAAACCTACCCAACCCAACCCTCCTCCACCCTAACTCTCACCTAACTAGACCCAAACATACCATAACTTAATCTACCCTAATCTCTTTTTACCTGTCTTCACCAAGCCTACTCTAATTCAACTTACCCTACCTTAACCTACCCTACTTCTAACCTACTCAGCGTAACCTAGCCCAACCTAACTCAGGCCTACCTCATCCTACGCTAACCCAACCTACCCAAACTCTAACCTACCCTAACCTACCTTAATCTAACCAACCCCAATCTTAACCTTCCTGTACCTATCCAACAGACTACCCTCCCCTTCCCTCTCCTACCCTACTCAATCCTATCTTACCTTTCCTTACCCTACCCTACCCTAACCTATACTGTCATACCCTATCCAGCCTATACCTACCCCAATCCTAACCTATACTACTCTACCCTAACCCTACCTAGCCTAGCCTAAACTCCCCTAACCCAACCTACCTAAACAAACTCTACTCATTCCTACCCTATCCTACCCTATCCTAACCCACCCAAATCATCCCTAACCATGAAAAAATCAGATTTAAAAAAAAAAATCAAAATAAATAAGGAAAGAAAACGTAAAACCAATGTCACTTTAACAATTCTGAAACTCCATCCTCACCAAACGCAAAATCTCATCAGCATTTCTAGCCATTTTTGACACTATTTTTTTCGCTCAAATTCCACGAACGTTTCCAAAAAAAAAAAAAGTACGAAAAACGATGGAATGGATATTTTAAAGTTCCCATGACGAGTAAGACAACATTCCTCAGGTCCTTTAAATATGGCGACTCTTTAATTCCACACTCGTTACCTTCAGACGATTCTCTCCAGTTTAAGGGAGAATTGTCGTACTGAAGGGGTTACAAAGAATCCTTTAACCCATTCACAACGATGACGTCTCTCTCTCTCTTACTCAGCCAATGCAAGGTCCTTCGAAAAACCTCTGCCGCCCTTCATCTCTCTCTCTCTCTCTCTCTCTCTCTCTCTCTCTCTCTCTTCAACAAAAGGAGAATGGTGGGGTGCACAGAGGCAAACCCGAGTCTGCAGTCCACCGGGTTTATCAGGTCCAAATGAGCAGTGGGGCAAATACAGAAATTAAAAAAAAAGAAAAAGAGAGAGAGAGAGAGAGAGAGAGAGAATTAAACCCCTTTCATAACCCTAAAATAAAATCACAAGGATGTAATGAGAGAGAGAGAGAGAGAGAGAGAGAGAGAGAATTAATCCCCTTTTACAACCCTGAAATAAAATCACAAGGATGTAATGAGAGAGAGAGAGAGAGAAATTAACAACCCTCCTTTATAGCCCTCAAATAAAATCACCCGGCGGTAATAACGAAAAGGGATGCAACACTTAGAAAAATTGCGCTCTTCATAACAACGTGGAGACAATGGCCCTTAAGTGGGGGAAAAAGTGGACTGAAGTGAGGGACAGAAGTGTCTGGGAAGGCTCTGAGTGTGGGTGGGAGTTTTTGTCGTGTGTGTGTGTGTGTGTGTGTGTGTGTGTGTGTGTGTGTGTGTGTGTGTGTGTGTGTGTGTGTGTGTGTGTGTGTGTGTGTGAGAGAGAGAGAGAGAGAGAGAGAGGGGGGAGTGAAAAAAAATTGTGTGTGTGTGTGTGTGTGTGTGTGTGTGTGTGTGTGTGTGTGTGAGGGAGGAACCGTGTGAGTGAAAAAAAAATTGTGTGTGTGTGTGTGTGTGTGTGTGTGTGTGTGTGTGTGTGTGTGTGTGTGTGTGTGTTTCATCGTTGTACACGTCCCTGAAACAGAGTACAAGCATAAACAAACGCACGTGGAAATATTGACATCTTACGAATGAACCCAAGCAGACGTAAATAATCCATTCATATATTCCCCACTACTACTACACGTCTCCAAACCAAAACAAACCCACGTGGCCACAAACAAAATACTACGACCTACGTTATGAATGAGAGAGAGAGAGAGAGAGAGAGAGAGAGAGAGAGAGAGAGAGAGACCCAAGAATGAAAGAGGGTGAGACTTTGGATGAGGGTGGGAGGGAAGAGGAGAGAGATAGGGTAGGAAAGAGGGAGGAAAGGAAGAAAAGGGAGGGAGGGAAGGAGGGAGGGAGGAAGGGAGGGAGGGAAGGAGGGAGGGAGGGAGGGAGGGAGGGGGAGGGGGGAGGCGTGAAGATCTGAAAAGAGGGTTTAATTAGAGGCTCAATGGACGTAGATTCGAGAGAGAGAGAGAGAGAGAGAGAGACAGAGAGACAGACAGACAGACAGACAGACAGACAGACAGACAGAGGGACAAT
Organism: Coenobita brevimanus; assembly: GCF_032717465.1. Classification (NCBI taxonomy): domain Eukaryota; kingdom Metazoa; phylum Arthropoda; class Malacostraca; order Decapoda; family Coenobitidae; genus Coenobita; species Coenobita brevimanus. The sequence continues at coordinate 3,635,307 of NC_137030.1, read as the reverse complement.
ACCTTATAGGGTGTGGTTTAGGTGTAAGAGAAAAAACTAGACAGACGACAGACAGAGAGACAGACAAAGATACAGACAGAGAGACAGATAAATACTGACAAGAGAGATGCGAGCTGGAGGGAGATAAACAAAGCCTGATTTTATAGAGACAGAGGCGGAGAGAAGCACAAACAATTTGACAGAGACAGATGGTGAAAGACAGAAACAGACAGACACACAGACAGAACAACCACGTGGTATAATGAGGCGTGGTTTTTGGCGTGGGGAGTGGGGGGGGGAGGCAGACAAATAAAGAGATAGAGACAGAGGCAAAGCAGAAACAGAGAAACAAAGACAATTAGATAGACATACAGATGGTGATAGACACAGAAACAGACAGACAATCACGTGGTATAATGGGGCGTGGTTTGGGGCGTAGGAAGGGGAGTAGACAGACAAATATAGAGTGACAAATACAGACAGAGGCAGAGGAGAAACGGACAAGCATAGATAGTTAGACAGGTACACAGACAGAGATGGTGACAGACACAGAAACAGACAGACAACCATGTGGTATACTGGGGCGTGGTTTGCAGCGTGTTTGGGCGTGGAGAGTGTGGGGGTGGGAGACAGATATATAGAGAGATATTATAGTCATGGGGGACCAAATATAGACAGAGGCAGAGCAGAGACAGACAGAAGCACAGACAATTTGATAGACAGACTGACAAAGATGGTGAGACATTTAAACACACAGACAACCACGTGGTACAATGGGGCGTGGTTTGGGGCGTGTTTGGGCGTAATGGGAAGGTGGGGGGGGGGGAATGACCTGGGAACCACCACAGGCTAAAGGCGAAGGGATGCTGTGAGAGGATAGGTAGTGTACAGCAGACCGGGGCTGGGGTGTGGTTACGGTTTTAGCACGTGGCTGGGCGGATTTTGTAGACAGACAGATGGTTTGGGGGATTAAGAGATAGGTAGGTAGGGTGGTAGGTAGGCAGGTAGGTAGGTGGGAAGGTAGGTAGGCAGATTGGTTGTTTGGTTGGTTAGTAGGTAAGCAAGTAGACACATGCACGCACTGAGGACATAAAAGATGAAAGCTGATTTAGAGAGAGAGAGAGAGAGGAATATGATAAAGTTAAAATTGATGCTGATAGACAGACAGACACACGAGACAGACACCCACCCACCCTCCCATCCATCCACACACACACACACACACACACACACACAACCACGTGGGACAATAAGGCGTGGTTTGGGCGTATTGGGCAAGAACAGATTATGCAATACGTATGTGTCTGGACGTTGACCTCTTCACAATAATAACCCCATATATGTTTTTTTTCTCTGCACCACCTGAAGACAAGAGAGGTTCCACACTGACTTCACTTTTTTCTATTTCTTTTAGCGTATGCGTGAGTTCTCCCTTAAACTGAGTAATATTTTAGAAAGGAAAAATACATTATGAAAAAAAAACTTGTTACAGAGAAAGGTTTTATATACGGATATAACTGGACGTGGGAGAAAGATCACAGATGTCTTGGGGGGCATTTCTGATCATGCCTAGTGTGTGTGTGTGTGTGTGTGTGTGTGTGTGTGTGTGTGTGTGTGTGTTAAAACTAGTACGAAACGACCAGCTAGTCTTGTTACAGGTCGGGAAAGTAGATGAGGATGATTTAGGCCGTGGTGGCGTGAAATGAGCATAAGGTGATGATGGAAATGACTGGATGACTGGACGCAATTCGAACATACCTATTACTGACCCCGGTATCACACTGCAACATAAAGAAGACGAACAGGGAAGCACGAGAAGACATACGGCTAGTGCTAGAAGTTTGTTAAAAGTTCGGACATTGAGGTGGGGATAAAATTGGGCGTTTGGGCGGGGACTGGGCGGTGAGGGGGCGTAAATCGGACGTGTACTGATGTAAATTACCAGGTACATCTATCTATTTATTGAAACAACGGGTACGAAGAGACATGAGAGTAGGGTCTATGTTAGAGGTTCGGACGTTAAGGTGAGGGCGTGAACTGGTCGGTGGAGTGAGTGGGGACTGACCTGGGTTACGTATGAAGGATGAGAGGGCTTTGGAGTCGTGGTGCGAGAGGGCCGAGTGGAGCAGCAGGTACTCATCCACGACCTGTTGGTAATCCTGGTCGTGGTACCCAGTGGATCCCTCACCCCCTCCGTCGGATCCCCCCGTGAGTGCGGATCCCGAGCTGCTCTGACTGTCCTGGTGGCTTCCCCGACGGCCCGAGGGGTTAGGGTGGGCTGGAGAGGCGTCGAGGGGAGGCTGGGTGGTGATGTGGGTGGCAGGGAGTGAGGTGAGGTAGGCATGCACTTCGGGTCGCACTCGGATTCTCACCACTTGCCCGCCTGTCCTACCCGCCACCGTTACTACCTTCCCCTCCTCCCCCCCACCACCACCACCCTCCTCCCCACCGCCACCTTCGCCTTGCCTCCTCACACTGCCTGCCTCACCCTGCTGCCTCCTCACACTGTCTGCCTCACCTTGCCTCGCCCCTGCCTCACCATGCCTCGCACTCCCTTTACTGGCACTTGGCACTTCACTCTCTTTCCTCACATTTCCGTCAGCACCCTGCCTCACCCCTGCCTCTCCTTGCCTCCCCACGCTGCCTGCCTGTCCCTGCCTCTCCCCTGCCTGTGTCACTCTGCCCGCGGGTGGTACAGCCTGTCCCGGGGCAGAGCTAAGCACGTTTTTTGACTGGCTGGGGTTGTGAACGTCAGGGAGAGCAGGTCCACCAGGCACCTGTCTCTGGAGCCCTTGTGCGATGGACTGCGGGCTTTGGCCTTGGGTCAGAGGTCCGTGAGGGCTGTGGGCGTTGGTCTGATGGCCGTGGGCGTTGGTCTGGGTGGCGTGCGTGGCGTAGGCGGGGGTGTGGGCGGCCTGGGTGGGTGTACTACTAGCAGCACCACGCGGCACAACCCCACCCTCAATGACACGTGGCTCAGCACTGACTGCACGTGTCACGCGCCCTCCCGAGGTGGTCCCCGCTCCACCACCTCCTCCCCCTCTCTCTCCCCCTCCGCCACCACCCCCTGGTCCGGCCGAGGAGTGAGGTGGGGCGGGCTGGGCGGGATTTTGGGCGGGAAGTGCGGGTGTGGTCTTGGTCGTGGCCAGGTCAGGAAGGGACATCCACTCAAGTTTGGAACCTCCACCTGGTAGGTTCACCCACACCAGCGCTCCTTCTCCCCGCCCATGCCCCGCCTTTCCACCCCCACCACCACGCCCACGCTCAGATAAGTGGGCGGGCTGGGAGGACTGGGGTGTTTGGGAGGCAGTATGGGCGGGGGTGGAGGGTTTGTGTGGGGGCTTCTGGGTGAGGGTGGGAGTCTGGGCGTTGTGGGTGGGACGGACGAGGCTTTGGGCGTGCTGGGTCGGGTGGACTGAGGCTTGGACGGGCGGGACGCGGGTTTGGGCGGGGTGGGTTGAAGTTTGGGTGTGCTGGGTCGAGGGTCGGGTGTGCTGGGTGGAAACGTGGGCGTGATGTGTGGAAGTCTGGGCGGGTGGGGTGGTTTGGGTCGAGGAAGTGTGGGTTGGATTGCTCGGCTTTGGGGAGTGCTGTGTCGAAGTTTGGGCGTGCTGAGTGGGATAGTGGGCGTGCTGGGGGGGTGTGACGGGTGTGTGCTGACCTTGGACAAGCCTGTCAGCTCTCCGGGCGGCGGCGTCAGCGTACACCTGATCCTTGGGCGGTGCTGATGGGGCCGAAGAGGGGGCCGAAGTGGGGGACCTGGAGGGGGCCGAGTTAAGCTGCGATGTGGGTTGATTTAGGGCTGACGCTGGCTGACTGTGGGCTGGCGAGGGCTGAGAGGGCTGGAGGGGGTCTGATTCTGGGTGGGGAGGCAGGAGGGGGGTGAGTTTAGGCTGAGTGAAGGATGTAACGGTGACTTTCTGTGGCTGGTGTGGCGAGTCGCGAGAGGGGAGACGCGAATGGTGACGGGGTTGGTGAAGGAGTGGCTGGTTGGCTGCGCTGGAGATTTCCCACGTGCCGCGCATACCCCCCGCCCCCCCACCAGTTCCCCCTACCCCTTCTCCTCCTGTAGTCCCCCCTCCCCCTCTTATGACTCCCCCTCCCGCCCCTAAAGCTTCAATAGCGCCCATGCCCCCTCCTCCGGATCCTACTACTGTCCCCCCTCCAGCTCCGACAGTCCTAGTGGCTCCCCCTGGTGATCCTACACCTCCCTTTTTAAGTACTGCAGGGCTCCCTTTAGGTCCTACAACGCCCCCTTCAGGAGCTCTAGCCTCAGTTTCCACTCTTCTATCCCCCCCTGCACCCCTCCCAGGCCCTCCTCCAGGCGATGTAGTCCTCGCGGCCCCAGTTCCCACAGCCCCTCCTGCAGCGTGGTGAGGTAGGTTCTCCCTGATGCTGGGCAGTTGATGCGGTGACCTCTTTAGGCTTCCCTCGACGCTCCTCTCGTCATCGCCTTCGTCACCGCTCATCTTCCACTCCTCGTACGCCTTCCACTCCCACCAGTTGCGACCCCTGCGACCCTCCTGTCTCCTCTGCTTCCCCTGCCGCCCTGTCGTTCCCCCTGGCGAGCTAGGCAGGGAGGAGGAGAGGCTATACTGTGATCCCTTGTCTGATTCACCACCCTCTGCCGATGCCCTGCCGTCCGCTATCCCCCTGCCAAAGCTTGCATCCTCCCCGCCACCAAAACCATCTCTGCCAACAATTTCACTACCACCCTGGCCACCACCATCTCTGCTGCCACCACCTTCAACTCTGCCATCCATTCCCTTATCTACGTGTGCACCGAAATCCCCTCTGCCAACACTTCTACCACTCACATTATCTACCCTGCCAACAAATACCTCGCTGCCATCCTTTCCAACATCTACCCTTTCTTCCCTTCCAACATACGCCTCCCTTTCATCTCTGCCACCAACCCTACCACCACCAAGCCCTGCCATCTCTCTCTCTCAGCCTTCACGCTATTTCTGACAACATTCCTGACCACATTTTAGCTTTCCAACAATAGACGCAAGAGAGGAAAAATGCGAAGATGGGAAATTAAAACGATAGGGGAAAATTTTGGGTGGGGAGAGAGAGAGAGAGAGAGAGAGAGAGAGAGAGAGAGAGAGAAGGAAAGTCTTAAAGTAAATCGAAGAAGGAGGAAGGAGAGAGAGGAAGGGGGGAGGAAGAAAAATGGGATGGGGGGATGAGGGGAAGGAGTGACAGAAAGCGATAGAGGAGAGGAAATTGAGAGAGAGAGAGAGAGAGAGAGAGAGAGAGAGAGAGAGAGAGAGAGAGAGAGAGAGAGAGAGAGAGAATAAAGGGAACTAAAGGAAATCTACCACAAAAAAAAGGGAGACAGAGGGACAGACAAGCAGTTATATAGATAGAAAAATACAGAGAGAGAGAGAGAGAGAGAGAGAGAATACTAAAACAGACAGACAGACAGCAAAACCGACAGACAGCCAGACAAAGCAGACGTGGCCTTCAAACACCGTGACTTGCGGACGTAGAAGTGTCTGCTCTTCATTTGGATTTCATTAACAGACAAAGCTCTTCCTTGACTTCTCCTTCGCCTTGACCTCCCCACCTTCACTTCTCCTTCACCTTGACTTCTTCTCTACCTTAACTTCTCCTCCACTTTGACTTCCCCACCTTGATTTTTCCTCACTGACTTCACCTTGACTTCCTTTTGACTTCACCTCCTCCTCCTCCTCCTCCTCTCATCCAATCACTGGTCATTCCAAGCCGAAGCCATGAACCAATCAACACTTTCGAACACAGTCAAGATGGCTACCAGGAGACGCTGACAATTCGTTACTCGTATTTTTTCGTACGCACACATTCGTACACAGCGTTATTTTTACTGGTAATGACACTGTCACATCCGAACACCATTATCGTATTTATTTTAACCTCGTTAATGAGTTCGAACACCTTTAAAAAGTCGTTTATTTAGTTTCGTCTGGCTTTGTTTACGTTTGGTTCGCCCAGTGTTCGCATGCTTTGGCTCTGGCTTTGGAAAGAAGGTGGGAGGAAATATTAGAAGACCTGATGAAGACGGGAGATGTAGTAGATGATAATCAGAGGAAACTAAACAACACTACTTATCAATACGATGGCCTTTTTTCATTTTATTATCGATACCGCCAGACGAGTTTATTTAATCTAGGATATTTCTCTCACACTGCGGACCCACATGCAGGCTATATCCCTCCAATTCGATGTCTCTCCTGTGCTGAATAAAATCGTCTGGTGTGAACGATAAATAAAATACAACAGACAACATCGTAGTGAAATAGATGAACCAAAAAATAAATATGGGGAAAGTAATAACACCTAATATTAGTACTGAAAAATAATTATATGTGGAAAACATACGTGAAATCAAGTAAAAAGGAAAATATATATTAAACAAGGGCAATCAGAAACTTAATTACAGCATTAATAATAATAATAATAATAATAATAATAATAATAATAATAATAATAACAAACACAGGAAAACGAAAGTAAACAACTTAATAAAATGTATTAAATGAAATAGTAATAATAATAATAGTAAATAATAATAATAATAATAATAATAATAGTAAATAATAATAATAATAATAATAATAATAAAAGCAGAAACGAGACAGATAAACAGTCAGACAGAATGAGTGAATGGCAAATTGAGACAGAAAGACAGAGGAGGAGAGACAAGCAAGTGAGACAGACAGTTAAAAATATTGACAGAAAGAAAGATGATTGACAGACGGATAGCTTACACACATTTGAAAGACTGGATAAGACAGGAAAGCATATAAAGATCATCAGACAGACACTGGACAGAAAGACATGCAAACAGACAAATGGCTATTGTATACAGCTAGACACATCAGACACAGACAGACAGACAGGCAGACACTTGATACGGAAACAGACCTGCTGACCAATCGAGAGACAGACAGAAAAACATTAGACAGACGCATTAGACAAACAGGGAATCATATAAACTAAAATACTGGCAGACTAGACAAACAGGTAGACAGAAAGAGAGGTAAAAGATACATTAAACAGACGGAGTGAAATATAAAATGACGGACAGACAGACGAAGAGAGAGAAAAGGACCATTGTGTTATAGGAAAAACATCAGAGGTTCATATCTACTGAGACTGGATGAAGGAAGGATGGAAGGAAGGAAGGAAAGAACGAAGGAAAGAATGGAAGGAATGATGGAAGCAAGGAAAGGAAAGATAAACGGATGGACGGAAGGATGAGAAGGAAAGAAGGAAAACAGGAAAAACAAGAAACGAAGATATGCATGAAGGAAGGATGCAATGGAAGGATAAACGGATGAAGGGGAGGGAGGGAGAAAGGACAGGGGAAGGGAAGAAGGAATGGCGGAGAGGAGGGGAGAAAGGAAGGATGGAAGGAAGGTGAGAGGAAGGCAGGAGGATAAGAAGAAAGTAAGGAAGGGGTGGAAGAAGGATGGAATGAAGTCATAAAGGGAAGGAACTGAACAGGGAAGAAAGGAGGACGGAATGGAATGTGGATCGAACGAAGGAGTAAATGGATGAAGGAAGGACGGCAGTAAAAGAGTAAGAAGGACAGACGGAAGGAAGGAGGAAAGGAAGAAAGGAAGAAAAGGAAAATGAGAAGGAAGGAAGGAAGGAAAGGAAAATGAAAGGGATGAGGGAGCAATCAATGAAGAAAGAAAGGAATGGAGAGAAGAAAATGAAGGAAGAGGGATGGAAAGAAGGAAAAATAATATAAAGAGCGAAGGAAGAAAAACTGGAGTGAGAAGAAATACAATTAAGCAAAATAGGACGAGAGAGAGAGAAAGAGAGAGAGAGACTAGAAGGGTTTAGGCTCAACCTTAAAGAGAACGGGAGTCAAAGTTGCAGAAAGTCTACGGAAACCTCACAACCACTTTCACAAACCTGACGCGAAAGAGAGAGAGAGAGAGAGAAATTACAGATGGTTTTAGACAGACAGATAAATGGATGATCAGAGATAGAGTTAGAGGAGAATAAGAAAATGTTAATGGATAAAAGATAAGGATTTAAAAAAAGACAGACCAACAGATAGATAGGTGGATAGATAGACTGAAAGATATAGAGGTGAACAGACATACAGATAGATAGATAGATACATTGATAGACAGATGGAAAGATGAGAAAGCAACATCTAGACAAAGGTGAATGAGAGGTAATCAGAGAAGGAAAAGAGAGAGAGAGAGAGAGAGAGAGAGAGAGAGAGAGAGAGAGAGAGAGAGAGAGGCGGGTGTTTTAAAGTTGGGTGAGCGAGGTACCCACACCGAATACCAAGTGAGAGAGAGAGAGAGAGAGAGAATTACCATGTTATTCAATGGGTACATGCTGGTAGGGATGTACGGAGGTATGTAGACACAGACGAACAGACGGGCAGGTAGGTAGGTAGGCAGTGATAGATACAGATAGGTAGATAGATAAGTAGGTAGACTGAAAAGTAGATAGATAGACAGATAGGTAGGTGGGTAGGCAGACAGATATTTCGGTGGGTAGGTAGGTAGATATATTAAGGTACGTAGATAGACAGCCAGATATATAGATAGATAGTCGGATAGATAGACAAAGACTAGATACAGGTAAAGTAAGGTATTGACAGAATTAGACAGACACACAAATATATAGGTTTAAGTAAACAGATAGAGACAGAGAGATAAATATAGATAAACAGATACAGTAATTCCAAACTGCCACTGAGCGGAATGGACTCAATCGCTTAATCACCCGTGTTACGAACCCAAGCTCCCGGCGCGCGTTAGGAGCTACCACCCCGTTGCTTATTCAGTATGGACGGTTCACCACTAAGCAGTATGTGATGAGAGGGAGGGAGGAAAGAAAAGTATGAAGGAAGGAGCATGTAAGGAAAGGCTGGGATACATCAGGAAGGAAAGAAGGAAGCACAAAAGAAGATCTGGAGGAAGGGCACAAAAGAGAAGATCTGGAGGAAGGAAGGAAGGATGGAAAGAAGGAAGGAAGGAAGGAAGGAAGGGAAGACATGAAGGAAGGAGAAGTGAGTGAAGGGAGGAAGGGAAGGAGGGTGGAGTAAAGAAACAAAAAAAAAAGAAAGAAATAAGGATGGAAGGTAAGAAAGAAAAGAAGGAAGGGTGAGTGCATGAAGGAAGGGAGGGAGGGAGGGAAGGAGCATGCTAGAGGGAGGATGGAAGGGGTTAAAGAAAGAGAGTGGGATGGATGAAAGAAGGAAGGAAGAGACAGACTTAAAGACGGATGGAGGGAGGGAGGGAGGGAGGGAAAGAAGAGGGGAAGGAGGGAAAGAAGTGGTGTGGAAGAGAGACAGGGAAAGAAATGGTGTGGGAGGAAGAAAGGGAGGGAAAGAAGTGGTGCGGGGGAGGGAGGGAGGGTGAAGGAAGGGCAAGGTAAGTATTATTATGGCAAGTTTATGGCAAAGGCAGGTAAAAAGGTAGGTAGGTAGATGGGTGGGTAAGTAGGTGCGTGGGTAAGTAGGTACGTGGGTAGGTAGGTAGGTAAGCAGGCAGGTAGGCAGCCAGATGTGCAGCTAGGTAGACTGAAGGGTAAGTAGACAAGTAGGTAGGCAGGCAGATGGGGAGTTAGAATGTGAGCAGGTTGACACAGGGGTAGGTATAGTGTAGGTAGGTAGGTAAGTAAGAAAGCTGGCACGTATGTGGTGTAAGTAGGTAGGTAGGTAGGAAGGCAAGAAGATATGAAGTGAGTCAAGGAAGCAGGCTGGAAGTGTAGGTAGGTAGGTCGGTAGGTCAGCAGGCAGACAAGCATGCAAAATTGTGGGTAGGTATACAGACAGACAGACTTACAGGCAGAGAGAGAGAGAGAGAGAGAGAGAGAGAGAGAGAGAGAGAGAGAGAGAGAGAGAGAGACAGACAGACAGACAGACAGACAGAGAGAGACAGACAGACAGACAGAGACAGAGAGATGTTTTACGAGTAACATCTTCCTCCCTCTCTCTCCCTCCATGTTACCTCCCTCCCTCCCTCCCTCCATCCATCCCCCCTCTCTCTCTCTCTCTCTTCTCCCTCCTTCCCTCCATTATTTCCCTTCGTCCCCTCCTTTCCTCCCTTCATTCTTCCTCTCTCTTTTCTCCCTCCTCTTTTTCCTGTCTGTTTGTATTTCTTCCTTTCTCACTTTTCGCCTTCACATTTTTCTTCTCCACTGTCGTTTCCTTTCTTTCTTCTCTCTCTCTCTCTCTGACACCTGTCTCTCTGGACCGCAGAAGATGGAGAACAGAATATGATACTACGAGAGAGATAGGAGGAGAGAGGGGGAGAGATGGGAGGGAGGAGAGAGAGTAAGAGGGGAGGAGAGTTGGGGAGAGAGGGAAGAGAGAAGGGGGAGAGAGGGTGGGGAGAAAGAGAGAGAGAACTGACAGTGAGGGGAGGAGAAAGGGGGAGAGATGAGGGAGGGAGAAAGGGGGGAAGGCAAGGAGAGGAAGAAGAATTTAGGATGGGAGACGAGGAGAGAAAGAAGGATGGAGGAGGGAAAGGAGAAGAAAAGGAGAGAGTGGTACGGAGGAAGGAGAGGGGGGCGGGGAGGAAGAGAAACACTAATCCAGTTTACCCCAGTCGCATCAAATCATTCCCGTTATATATTAAGGCAAGTCATTCTATTATTATTGTTATTATTATCATTATTATTATTATTATTATTACCGTTACTACTACTACTACTACTCCATTCCACTCACGTCTCTCAAATCTACACGACACCCAAACCTCAACGATTCAACATTTATTTCACACAATCCTTTAAAATTTTCCCAGCCTCTTCCCTCCCTCCATTTCTTATCAGTCTATCTTCTTTATCAGTCTCTCATCTCCCATCCTCTCTCTCTCCATACGGCCACACCTCTTTAAAACACACTGGGTCGGCACATCTCCTCTGCTTTCACACTTCTGTCATTTCTCACTCCTATCTCACTTCATCACCCTTTCTCCCTACATACTTGTCTACTTCCACACATCTCTCTACCCATTTCTCACTCCTATCTCACTTTCTCACTTCATCACCCTTCCACACTTACCTCTAACTATTTCTCACTCCTATCTCACTTTCTCATCCTTCCATACTTCTCTCTAACCATTTCTCACTCCTATCTCACTCTCACTTCATCACCCTTCCATAATTCTCTCTAACAATTTCTCACTCCTATCTCACTTTATCATCCTTCCACACTTCTCTCTAACCATCTCTCACTCCTATCTCACTCTCACTTCATCACCCTCGTTCATCACACTATCATCACTTTCTATCATACTGCGTTCACGTCCACACTTCTCTCTTATACTGTTATCTCTCACTGTTAATCTCTCTCACTGTCTCCCTTCATCACCCTCTCTCACCACACTGTCATCATTTTCTGTCCACCTGCGCCTACTTCCACACCTCTTTTCTCATCAGATATACCGGTAATTTCTCACTGTCAAACTATCTCACCCTCATATACGAGTACAGACCATAGGCATTGATCCTCTCTCTCTCTCTCTCTCTCTCTCTGTCTAACACACACACACAGTTAGAGAGAGAGAGAGAGAGAAACTCGGGGGAGGGAAAAGCTGTGGGAAAGAAAGGGAAGGAATGAGAGGGAGGAGGAAAATAAACTCATATGGACATTCTTTACGTGTCTTTGTGAGAGAGAGAGAGAGAGAGAGAGAGAGAGAGAGAGAGAGAGAGAGAGAGAGAGAGTGAGAGTCAGCCAGAGAGAGTAAAGGTCACCCACACCGTTTATAGCAAGGAAAATCCATCACTTTGAAAATACGCAAAAAGAAAAAAAAAGAAAGAAATCGAGTCGAAATTGGCAGCCATACTGATGACGTCACGAGTGGACTTTCAGTATGGACAAAATTTATAAGTGTATTTTCGTTGTCAATATTTTCTTATGGATATATATATATATTTTTTTTTAACTGAATTTTCCTTTCCTCCCTCCCTCTCCTTCCCCTTTTCTATCCCTACCTCCCTCTGTTCCTCCTTTTTCCCTCCCTCCCTCCCCCTTTCATCCATCCATCTTTAAGTCTGTCTCTTCCTTCCTTCATCCCTCCCTCCCTCATTCTCTAAATCCTTCCATCCTCCCTCTAGGCTAGCATGCTCCTGCCCTCCCTCCCATCCTTCATGCATCCATCCTTCCTTCCTTTTATACGATGTAGATTTATTGTTATTATTATTATTATTATTATTATTACATTCTTGTTACCGTCAAACCATTTTCTTGGGCACACCCTCGCTATGAACCTCCACGAACCCCTTCAGTACGATGAGTGGTGGTGGTGGTGGTGGTGGTGGAGGGAAGCCTTCAAGTGGTGGCACTGATATAACCAGGCGGCTCAACTACCAGTCTATACAAACGTCCCTCAGTCCCTTCCCTGTCCCCCGAAAGAAATATGGTTGACTCCAGAAGGGCAACTTAAGTCTGCAGTCCACCGGGTTTTCTTTAGTTACTATTACTACTACTACTTCTTTTAAAATACTACTACTACTACAACTATTATTAACACTTAAAATACTACTACGACGACACTACTACTACTACTACAACTACTACTCCTACAATAACAACTACTACTACTACTACTGCTACTACCGGTACTACTACTACCGGTACTACTACTACTACTACTTTGAAAATACCACCACCACTACTACCTTCAAAACAAATTCTTACTGACAAACGATTTTACTCAGAAAAAAAGAGTTCTGAATTCAGTACCATGATTTTTTTTTTCCACTCTTTATATTCTTATCACCCAACGATTTCATTCACCTCGACTAACTTCTCGTAGTGAAGGGGTTGAGACGACAATGAATAATGTGGCAGGATTTTTAAAACAGTAAGCGTACCCAAAAGGAAAGTGTAGGCGGGGAAAAAAAAAAAGGAATTTGGATTTTGAAACATGATTGATATATAAAATGCAGAAGTTGAAAAAATATATATATGTTCAGAAAATATGATACTTGCTATGGTGGAACTGATAGACATAGGCTTAGACAAGGAAGGAGGGAAGGAAAGAAGGAGGGAGGGAATGAATGAATGAATGAATGAATGGAGGGAGGGAGGGAGGGAGGAAGGAAGGGAGGGAGGGAGATAAAGGGAGGAAGGAGGGAGGGAAAACGAAAAAATACGTACAATAGAGGAAGAGAAGGGAAGGTAGGAAGGAAGACAGAAAGGAAGGAGAGAGAGAGAGAGAGAGAGAGAGAGAGAGAGAGGAAAATTTAGAGGAGGAAAACGACAGAAATTAATGTCTTTGTTTTCAGTCATATGAGGCTTTTCATTCTTCTGCATTCCTTCCTTCATTCTACCTTTATTCATTTTCTTCTTACTTTAATTTGTATTCATTCTTTCATTTTATCCTTACATATTTCTTTCATGCTGTTCTTGTCTCTTTACATTTATTCATTCTTCCTTCATCCTTTCCATCATTCTCATGCATTCATTCTCTCTAAACGCATTTTTTTTTTTTCATTTTTTCCTTCTGTCTTACATTTATTCACTCGTCTTTCACTACTACTGATTCACTTTCCTTCTTCCTTCTGTTCCTCTTTCATTACTTTTCTCTCTCTCTCTCTCTCTCTCTCTCTCTCTCCAACATTCATTTATTCTTTAATCACTTTCGTTTCATTTTCCCACTTCTCTTTTCTTCCTCCTGGTCTCTCTCTCTCTCTCTCTCTCTCTGTTACCCCTTGGCCTCAACTATATCACAAGGAAAACGGAAACAGAAAACGCTGTCTCCCCCTCCCCCCCTATCCCTGTGTGTGTGTGTGTGTGTGTGTGTGTGTGTACCTATCTTCATTCCAAAAAAATAAAACATTAGTAGCAAACGAGAGAGAGAGAGAGAGAGGAAAGCCAATTGGAAGTAATGATGGAAAGGAAGAGGAAATAAAGAGGGGACAAGAAAACAAGGATAGAAGATGGAGAAACAAAAGAGAAATGGGAGAAAGGAGGCAGAAATACATGGAAAGAAGGAAGGACAAAGGGATGAAGGAAGAAAGGAGGGAGGGTGGAGGAAGAAAAGACGGAAGGGAGGCTGGGAGGAAGGAGGGAACAATGAGGAGGGAAAGGAAGAGAGAGAGGAAGGAGGGAAGGAAGAATAAGACGAGAGAGAGGATGGAAGGAAAAATGAGAAGGGAGAGGAAGGAAGGAAGGAAGGATGAGAAGGGAGAGGAAGGAAGGAAGAATGAGAGGGGAGGGGAAGGGTGAGAGGAAGAACGGAAGGTGAAAAGAAAGGGAATTGAAGGAAGTAAGGGAGGAAAGAAACAAAGGAAGGAAGGATAAAGGAAAAAGAAAGAAAGGAAAGAATAAAGAATGAAGGAAGGAGCTAAGGATGAAGTAAGGCAGGGAGGGAAGGGGTAGGAAGGAGGGAGTTAATTATTTTTCTAATTTATTTTTGGCGTGAGGGAGGAGGGAAGGAGGAGGGAACTGGAGAGAGATAAAATTAAGGGAGGAAGAAGGGAAGGAAGGAAAGAATGAAGGGGAGGAGGAAGGAAAGAAAAAAGAATGAAGGGTTGAAAGAATCGAAAAAGGAAAGAAGCAAAGAAGAAAGGAAGGACACAAAGGAGAATAAAGGAAGGAAGGATGGAAATAAAGGAGAGTAAAGGCTGGCAGGAAGGAAGGAAGGAAGGAAGGAGGGAAGGAAGAATGAAAGGAAGGAAAGAAAGGAAGGGAGAGAAGAAATGAACAGAAACAAATTATGAATATGAACAAAGAAGTACTTAATAAGGAAGGGGTTGGTGTGTGTGTGTGTGTGTGTGTGTGTGTGTGTGTGTGTGTGTGTGGAGAGAGAGAGAGAGAGAGAATACACATCCACCCACAACTCCCACCACCTCTCCAATCCACTACATCCATTCATCTTCACCTTTACCCTTACACACTTCCTCCTACTCATATAAGGAATGTCTCTCAAGATTTAGAGAGAGAGAGAGAGAGAGAGAGAGAGAGAGAGAGAGAGAGGGCTGTATTCTCGTAGGGTAAGGAGGCTCCCTATCACCTCTTCGTTAGCGATTTATTTTTGGATATGGCTAGTTAATATCCTTTTGCACAATATCTATGCAATGTATGGCGAAATTTGAATGATTTATGTACCTGATGAACTGTAAAGTGAAACGGGTAAAATAAGTTGCTAAGGAAAAGGTGTTAGGGAGCTTCCTTGGTCGACTAGAATACGGGTCAGGGAGGCTAATCTACGGCTAATGGGTCCAATTCTCAACCGCCAGGAGTTAAAATTATTGATCACTTAAAGGGATAATTAGGCTGTGAGGAAGGCCATTTTCGCCCATTAGGTCATCAGTAACTGTAGCTCCGGCCCTGTGTGTGTGTGTGTGTGTGTGTGTGTGTGTGTGTGTGTGTGTGTGTGTGTGTGTGTGTGTGTGTGTGTGTGTGAGAGAGAGAGAGAGAGAGGACTGACAGCCATGTTGATACAGCCCATTAGGTCAACAGTAATTGTAGGAGAGAGAGAGAGAGAGAGAGAGAGAGAGAGAGAGAGAAACTGACAGCCATATTGATACAGCATTCGTTACTCAAAATTAACCCAAAAACAGTCTTCTTAAGTTTCTCCAAAAATCTCTTAAGTTTCACAAATATACCTGATCATATCCTTTCACCTTTTCCCTGGTATTCCCCGCCTCCTCCGACTCTCAGCCCCGTATTCTCGCCGATTAAGGAAGCTCCCTAACACCTTTTCCTCAGCGATTATTTCTGCTTATTACCCCATGCCGTCCTCTGTGTTACTTAAATCATTCTAATATCACCATACTTTAAATAATGTAGAAAACTATATTAGCCATCCGTGTCCAAAAATAAATCGGTAAGAAGAGGTGTTAGGGAGCTTTTCTTATCGACGTGAATCAAACTCTCACATATAATTCCAAACCTCGTTTTTCCACAACTCTGTCTTCCACGCCTCCCCCCACCATCAAAATCATCCATATATTTTTTCGACTGCCTTATACAGTACATACTCATTTTATCTGTAACCCAACCTTTAAGCATACTCCTTTTACCCTATGATCTACTACTACTATTACTACCACCACTACTACTACTACTACTACCACCACCGCCAATACTATTACGAATACTATCATCACCACACCACCACCATCACCACCACAACTACTACTAGGCTACTACCAAAACCACCACCACCACTACTACTACTAGGAATACTATCATCACCACCACCACCACCAACTCTGTGCGAATATTAACAACAATAATAATATAAAATAATAATAATAATAATAATAATAATAATAATAATAATATGTAGAAATATCTTGAAATGAAAATTAATACCGCGAATGTAAAAAAAATAAATAAATAAAAGCAATCAGTTTCCCCAAAAGAAGAAGAATCTGGAAATGAGAGAGAGAGAGAGAGAGAGAGAGAGATTGGTCACGTTCGTCCTCTATTACAGGGAGGGAAGGAGGGAGAGGGAGGGAGGAAAGGAGGGAAATAGGTTAGGAACAGAGGGAGGAAGAGAAAGGGCGGGAAGAAGGTCAGAAGAATGGAAGAGAGAAGGAAGAAGGGGGATGGAAAGAAAGAAGGAAAGTGACGGCAAAGCAGAAGGAGGAGGAGGAAAGGAAGGGGAGGTAAAACTGTGAGAAGTAATGGGACGGAGGGAGGGAGGGAGGGAAAGGGGCGAGGAAGGGAGGGAGGGGGGGAGGGAGGGAGGGAGAGATAAGATCAAGATAGCAAAAATTCCGAGCCAAGAAAAGTTTGACTGATTGATGATGATGATAGTGATAATGGTGGTGGTAATGGAAAGATGATGATGATGATGATGATGATGATGATGATGATGATGATGATGATGATGATGATGGTGGTGGTGGTGGTAAAATAATAATAATAATAATAATCACGACCACCATCAATATAATACTGATGATGATGATGATGATGATGATAATAATGACGATAATGCGTTATTCACCAGTGCAGTTAAAGTTAGGTAGAGTTATGTTAGGGCAGGAATATCCAATCTTCAATAGTACACCTTCAATGCAATCAATACGCTCCGTTTTCTCCCATTATTGCACCAAAGAAAACTACAATTATTTGGTAAACTCCCTCATATTTGCATTTTTTTTTTTTTTTAAACAATTCCTCCCATACGAATTAACTTAAAATAATGGTAGAATAAATTGTACTCTGGAATAAATAAGGAAATAGGAAAAGAGACAGAAAAAAGAAAGTAAGAGAGGAATGTAAGAAAGAAGCAACAAGTAAGAAAGGTTACGGAAAATTAGATGCACACACGCACACGTTCACGCATACTTACACACGCCTACATATACACACGCACATGCAGACACAGACGTATACATCGATCCCAGCATGACGTAGGCAGCCGCACCCAGCCACACACACACACACACACACACACACACACACACACACACACACACACACACACACCTTATGTTTATTTGTGTCTATTTTTGGGCTTTGTAATTTTCCTATTCTGAAAACCACACAGCTCTCTCTCTCTCTATTTTTCTATATTCCTCTCTCTCTATTTTTCTATATTCCTCTCTCTCTCTTTTTCTATATTCCTCTCTCTTTCTCTCTATCTATCTATTTTTCTATATTCCTCATCTCTCTCTCTCATCCTACACCAATACTCCCTACTCAATGAAACTTGGTGAGCCGTAACCGCAGAGTTTTGCAAAGGACCCTGATCTTAATTTAGACCGAAGGTTATAACCCACCCTGACGTCTACTCTCTCTCTCTCTCTCTCTTTACCTACATGTATATCTCTCCACTAACCTCTCTCTCTCTCTCATACACGAAATTATAAAGAACATTAACGTGTACCACTGACCTATCAATTGCCAGCTCCCTACTACTACTGCATCCCCACCCTCCCCTTCATCCGCCAACCCCCACCCTCACCCAACGTCGTCCCCCCTATCCCTCTCACTCCTTCCCCCCATCCGCCAACCCCAACCCACTTCCAACTTCACCCCCACCAAACGTCGCCCCCCCTATCCCCCTCACTCCCCACCCACTCCCTCACCGCCACCCAAATTCTCTTCCACCCCTACTTCTCACTCTCCCTACATCTAAATCTCTATCAAATCCCTCCTTCCTCCACTACCTCCACCCCCACCCTCCACCACTCATCATTACCACCCATTCCCACCCACTGTCCTTCCCCTTCCTTCTCCATCCTCCCTCTTTCCTCCACACCAGCCATTCGCCCTCACTCCCACCCACCCTCACTCTACCCTCTCCTACCGCCCACCTCCCACCCCCTACACCCATTCCGACCAACCCTCATCCTAGCCTCCCCCACCTCCGTCTCCCTTCCCACCCCACTCCCATCACCCACGACCCCCTCCAACCCACCCCAGTCACCTACTACCCCTCCACCTTCCCACACCACCTCCATCATCCACTACCTCTTCCATCATCCCACACCACTCACCCACCTATATCCCACCCTCCGTCCCTCCCGCCCACCACCCCTCCATCCTCCCATCCACCCCCACCATATGCTCCACTGCTCTGTGCTCAGCCTCTCCGCCTTCCCCTTTAACCCTTTAACCATTTACGTCCTCCGCTGGCATTTCAATCTGACCACCACCACCTTACCATTTTGTTTATCCCTGGCAAACATACAACTTGAAACTTTTTTTTATAAATTATTTCCATGCCTGATCCAGAAATTGCACCCACATGTTGATACGGTATTTATTTAGAGGATTCATTTATGGGGGTCCAAGTGGGGCATAAACTGTTACTCATTCACGATAAACACAACTTCGGTACATATATAGGTAAAATATCTAGCATCTGAACTAAGTACGTCTCTCTGAAATGAAGATCCGTATTTCCTCTAGCCTATGCACGATCTTTCTTATGTGATTACACTCGTCTGCGTTACCTACACTGAAAGACGTCAGTGAAATTTTTTATAAAAAGGCTTGGATTGCACTTAGATTTTTATTATTGCCTTCCACCTGATGATTTTACTCAGGCAAAAAAATATATAGGAAAAGACTGATTCATTAACGCAGCACCCGTTCGTCTACACTCTCCTACCACTTTCATACCCAGATTACTACAGCAAAAGGTAATCGGTATCCTTACTAAACTCTGGTACAGTCTCCCTCTGTGTCTTTCCTCCTGCCTACGATCACCAGTCTTTCAAAGAGTGATTCAAGCCCTATCAAAATAAAGGAATCTTGACTTTACCTGCTTTCTTTATTTATCTGTATTTTTATTTTGAATACCTGGTCTTTTCTCCTCTCCCCCTCCCGAAAAAAAACTTACCGCGAAAGCTTCCCTTCCAAGGCAGAAATTATTCACACACAGACACACACACACACACACACACACACACACACACACACACACACACACACACACACACACAGTTTTCCTTTTATCCATTTCGTCAACTCTCTCTCTCTCTCCATCGATCTACCGCCTTTATCTTGGTCTATCTATCTATCTACATATCTAACTACCTATCTATATATCTACTATGCACCTATGTCAACATTTCTATCTATTCATTATACGTGTCTCTAAATATCCATCCATCTCTCAGTCAAATAATCAAATAATCACTCTACATAAAACTAATCTATCTATCACCCTACACATAACTTATCTACCTTCCTACCTACCTATCTATCTATCTATAAGCACTCTACATAAAACTAATCTATCACCCTACACATAACCAATCTACCTTCCTACCTACCTATCTATCTATCTATAATCACTCTACAAAACTAATCTATCTATCACCCTACACATAACTAATCTACCTTCCTACCTACCTATCTATCTATCTATAATCACTACATAAAACTAATCTATCTATCACCCTACACATAACTAATCTACCTTCCTACCTATCTATCTATCTATCTATCTATAACATATCAATATATTCAGAATACTACGTTCAAAATAATTTATCAGCTTTATATTCTGAGAACACATTCAATTCCTACTTTAAAAGCATTCACTATGAACTGACTGACTGATGGACTATCTATATGCCTATCTCTCTTTCTACTTGCCTATCTACTTATCCATCTAGAATTATACCTGCCTGTCCAACTATCTATCTACTTTCTGACCTACCTACCTGTCTATCTATCCGTTTATGTCTACCTATATACCTACGTACGTCACTAGCTAATTATCATACCTAGATCTACAGAGAGAGAGAGAGAGAGAGAGAGAGAGAGAGAGAGAGAGAGAGAAATAAAATAAATTACACCACACCTAATACAGAAACTCACTATGATATGAGGAGAGGAAGTTTGTTTACACTGTGACACATGGTTTATGAATGGGTCAGCTGATGTTTGTTTTGGTTGTAACCACGTGGCCCACTGATGCTATCTTGTGGCTTATTCGTCTATCTAAGCACTTTATTCTGTTCTGTTCCTCTATCCATCTATCTACGTAGTCTGTTCTGTTCCTTTACCGATCTGTCAGTCCATCTAACTTCTCTGTCTAGACTATTCTATCCACCTTATCTATCTTGTACGCGGCTATCAATCCATCAATTTATCGATTTTTCCGTCAATACGTCTACTTCCAAGTCTGTATCTATCAGTCTATCTATCTTTTCCTCTAAAAGGAGTTCCGTGCGTTTCTGTCCCTACTCAGTAACGATTTCTCCCCACGAGAGTTCTCTTACTCTCGCACATCTTTCTCCTCTTCGTTCATATTGTTGTTGTTGTTATTATTATTATTATTATTATTATTATTATTATTATTATTATCATAGACAGTTCTGCTAATGCACTTTCCCTTTCCTACTTCTTAATCTTGCCCACTCCATTTATTTGTGGAAAATAGTAATGATGATGATGATGATGATGATGATGATTTTTCAAGATAAAACTAAAGACTGGAATGGAATCAATACTTCACACTGTCATTATTAGTTATTATTATTATAATTATGAGGTGGAGGGATGGAGTGGAGAGGTATATGAGAGAGGGGTGTGTGAGCTGGGGGGAGGGCAGCGAAATGGCGGGGGACATGGGGGCGATTTGTTTGTGGTACGCGCTTTCGGGATTGAGGCGTCTGGTAATGGATAGACTGACGACAATAGCCATTACCCCCACCACCACCACCACCACAACCACAATCACAACCACCACAATAGCTACAACAATCTCTCGTGATGAAATACAAACCTAAAACCAGAAATTCAATGCTCTTTCCACCTCCAGCGTTCCATGACCCTTCGCATTACAAAATCAAAAGGTCTGGAGTCAGCGGGGCAGTGGGGGTGGGTGGGAGGTGAGGGGAAAGGAGAGGGGGGTGGGGGGTGAGGGGAAAAGAGGGGGGTGGGGGGTGAGGGGAAAGGAGGAGGTGGGTGAGGGGAACTGAGAGCAATGCTAGATCTGTTTGTATCTACGTGTCTATCTGTTTGTCTGATTGTCTATATACTAATCTGTCTGTACAAACTTCCATCTGTATCAATCAATCAATCTATCTAGCCTATCTATTTATCCATCTATCTATCTATCTACTGCATATTATCTCCCCGCATTTTAATCTAATCAGTCATTCTACCGACGCTTTTATCTAGTCTATCCTATTTTCGCAGTTTTCCTTCTCTGCGTTTATCAATGTATTTACCTACGCGAAGTCTATCTATAATTCTCACGGATTCAAGTCAGTCTTCCTTATAAATCCATCTGCCTCTACATATCAGTTTATTCTCTCTCTCTCTCTCTCTCTCTCTCTCTCTCTCTCTCTCTCTCTCTCTCTCTCTCTCTCATTCAGATTCTATGGTCTTCTAGTTACTCAATATTCTTAACAGATTTAGGAGGGAGGTGATGGTATCAACTAAACTCTAATCTTTTCACCTTGGCTTGGACCAACATTCGTCCTTTTACCTCTTATTTCACAAAGTTCAATGGCTGAAAAAGACACTACAGCACCTATACATCCTTTCCATAACACTTCTTCGTGACTGGCATCATACTTCAGTGTTAGTCTACCGTTGAAACTCAGCATTCAAGATGGAGGGATAATTTTAGGCCAAGTTAGAGTAATAGGAGTAGAGGCGATTTGTTTCTCCTCAGTAATTTTAGACCAAGTTAGAGTAACTGGAATATAGGCGATTTTTTCTCCTCATCTCAATGTTCATCTAAATCATGAACCCGGTGGACTGAAGGTTGATGCTGACCCTTTTTTCCACCATCAGCCTTTCGGGGGGGAGAGGGGGAGTAGAGGGACGTCTGTACAAATAGCCGAGCAGGGAGTCGTAAGGTGATATCAGAGCCACCACCTGAAGGCGCCCGTCACCAGCACCCAGTGTGTTGAAAAGCGGTGTTCTTAATCACATCAGACCGAGGACGTGTTATATTATGCCTGGCACCTGCACACGATATGAAGGTAAACAAGAAACTCTAAATGGGAGAATTAAACAACAAAAATCGGTCATCCTCTTCGCTGTCTATCATTCATCTATTTACGTCTGTGCAGTTATCTATCCATCTATTTATCTATCAGTTATGTGACCACTTCAGACCGAGGACGTATATTCTGTTTGCTCTCTCCAAACGATTTTATTCAGTTCAACAAGAATTTCTAACTATCCGGATCAAAAAAGAAAAAAAAAAAAAAAAAAAAAAAAAATCCTTAAATCATATAGCTATAAGTCTATCTATCTAT
Source organism: Coenobita brevimanus (assembly GCF_032717465.1). Classification (NCBI taxonomy): domain Eukaryota; kingdom Metazoa; phylum Arthropoda; class Malacostraca; order Decapoda; family Coenobitidae; genus Coenobita; species Coenobita brevimanus. The sequence continues at coordinate 3,612,666 of NC_137030.1, read as the reverse complement.
CCACATCTATTCATCTATCTGTCCAGCTATCTATCCATCCATCTATCAATTATCCACCTGTCCTCTCCAAATACCTCTGCTCCTCCTCCTCTCTGTCCCTCTCAATAGGTCTCCTCCCTTTAAGTCTGGACCCTCCCACATTTCCCTCCCTCCCTCCTCCCTTCTTACCATCCTCCCTCCCTCCCTCCCTACCATCCTCCCACTCTCATTCCCTCCCTGCAAGCCTCCCACCCTCCCTCACTTCTCCCTGTCATCTTCTATCCTTCCCTCCCTCCCTTGCGACCCCCTATCCCCTCCGTCTGTCTCTCTCTCCTTCTCACTCTCTCTAGCCAGCATTTTTCCTCCCCCATCTCTCCCTCCTCCCCGACTCATTCCCCCCCCCCTCTCTCTCTCTCCTCCCTTTCCTTATTCTCTAGCTCTTTTTCCCTTTCTCCACTTTTCTTCATTTTCTCTCTTCGAATTAAATTTTCTTCTACCCTCCCCATCCATCTCCAATTTCTCTCTCTCTCTCTCTCCTTGCAACATTCATATATTTTCTTTACCTACCAATATCAGTCTATCTAACCTTACTACCTATGCACTTACGTCACTTTCCCTCACTCTCTATCATTTACTCCCGCCATCCATCTTCCTTTACTTTCTCTTTTTCTATCCCCATCGTTTACTCTCTCTCTCTTTCATCTACCAACATCAATCTATCTAATCTATCTACCTATGCACTTGCTTCATTTTCCCTCACTCTCTATCCTTTACTTAGTGCCATTCCTTTTCCTTTACTTTCTCTTTTTCTATCCCCCTCGTTTACTCTCTCTCTCTCCTATCTATTTATCTCATTTACGTCATCTTCATCTGTTTCCCTTCCTATCTACCTAAACTAACAATCTATCTTCCTATCTACCTACCTACCTACCTATTTACCTGTTGCTTCACCATCTCTCTCTCTCTCTCCTATCTATTTATCTCATTTACGTCATCTTCATCTGTTTCCCTACCTATCTATCTAAAATAACAATCTATCATCCTATCTACCTACCTATCTATTTACCTGCTGCTTCTCCATTACTCTCCCTTCCCTTTTTCCTCCCTAACTTTCTCCCTCACCCTTTTTCACCCTCCCTCCCTACCTGTCTCTATTAAACATTTACTCCTTCCATCCAGGGGGTATTCGACAGGTGTTCCCTTATCCTCCCTGTTAAATCCGTACCCCCCACTTTAAGCTTCCTTGGTATATTTCTACCCCCTGTGATATTACGACTCCACAGCGTGATAAAGCTACTCCTTTATTTTTGTGTGTGTGTGTGTGTGTGTGTGTGTGTGTGTGTGTGTGTGTGTGTGTGTGTGTGTGTGTGTGAGAGAGAGAGAGAGAGAGAGAGAGAGAGAGAGAGAGAGAGAGAGAATTACCAAATAAAGACAAGAAACTTCCACACTCAGTAACATAAAACTGCCAGAATGTATCGTCATCCTTTCGACTGAACCAAATAATAATAATAATAATAATCATATAATAATGACAACAACAACAACAACAATAATAATAATAATAATAATAATAATAATAATAATAATAGCAATAATAATGTATCATACTGGACCTGCCCTACTTCACCCCAGCCTAACCAGCGTAACTTGCTGTGTTAGATTAGGTTAGAATTCACGTTAGGGTAAGTATAAATGGGTACCATGGAGTTCTGAATATTTAATTATTAGATTAGGTTAGAAATGAAGGTAGGGTTAGTTAGATTTCGTGTGCTGGGCGCTGCGTTAATGTTAGATTAGGTTAGAATTTGTTAAGTTTGACGATATGTTAACGTTCTGGTTGCTGAGTTGATGTTAGATTAAGTTAGAATTTATGGTAAGTTAGATTTCGTAAGCTAAAGTTTTGGCTGCTGAGTTGATGTTAGATTAAGTTAGAATTTATGGTAAGTTAGATTTCGTAAGCTAAAGTTTTGGCTGCTGAGTTGATGTTAGATTAAGTTAGAATTTATGGTAAGTTAGATTTCGTAAGCTAAAGTTTTGGCTGCTGAGTTAATGTTAGATTAGGTTAGAACTGACGCTAGGGTGGGGTAAGCTAGACATTTTGCAGTTTGAGTTGCAGAATTAATGTTAGATAAACTAGAATTCATGTTTTCGCTATTACGTACAAAGTTATTAATCGGTTTTTCTGTTTAACGTAACCACAGACATAAAGGTAAATGTACAAAATTATGTGTGTCTGTATCTATATAAAAACACGAAACACGTACCTATGAAAATGCCAGAGAAAATGTGGCATATAATCATACATTTTGAGAGAGAGAGAGAGAGAGAGAGAGAGAGAGAAAGAGAGAGTACCATGTGGTTAGTGTGTATAATTTATCCCTGCTTTCACTCACTCACTTTTTCTCCCTTGCTCTAGTTTCACGAATTTTCTTTATCCTCTCTCTCTCTCTCTCTCCCTCCCTCCCTCCCTCCCTCTTTCTCCTCTTAACCTTTTCCTCGTCCTCTTTTTTCCTATCTTCCTCCCTCCTCATCCTCTTTAACAAGTGTATTCTCCTTCCCTCCCAATCTGTGTGTGTGTGTGTGTGTGTGTGTGTGTGTGTGTGTGTGTGTGTGTGTGTGTGTGTGTGTGTGTCGATAGATATATAGACAGATAGACAGAAAAACATGAAAGATGCATATGTTTTCTTTTTGCGTCGACCTTTGATTTGGTCTTCCATATATTTCTCTTATCCCCACCATACTTCCTTATCGACCTCTCTCTCTCTTCTCTCTCTCTCTCTCTCTATTTCCTTCCTTACTCCCCTCTCTCTTTTCAGATCTATCTCTATGGCTTTGAATAGTCGTAAAATGAGACCTACAGATTTAACCAGAGATACAATCTTAGCATTTCCACGAGATACCCCTTCTCTCCCTCTCTCTCTCTCTCTCTCTCTCTCTCTCTCTCTCTCCAGTCGTTACCTACCAGTTCCTACCAATATACAGTACCTACCCTACATACCTATCTATCCATCCCATTATCTATCTATCTACCTTCCCAAAGCGCCTTCTATCTATCCACATCTATTTACCAATCTATCTATTAAATCTTTTCTCCCCATTTCCCTTCCCCTCCCCCCACCACCAACCTTTTAACACCCCTCTATGACTCATACAAGCTTGCTCTCCCCCACCCACCCACCCACCTCTCCCTCCGGTAAACATTTTAAATTATGGGGTGAGAGAGAATGAGAGAGAGAGAGAGAGAGAGAGAGAGAGAGAGTTGGCTCAGGTGTGTGCTGGTGCTCTCTTTACATTCACTCTCTCACTTTCACACATTAGAGAGAGGGTCAAGGTGGCTGGGGTGTGACTGTTCTTACTCTCTTTACTCTCTCTCTCTCCTCCTTCTCCTCCTCCCCCCCCTCCTTGGTGCATTTTCTTTTTTCCTCTTCCTCTCTCCCTGTCCCTCTCAATTTCTCTCTCACAAATTAGAGAGGATGGGCGTTGCCTCATACGTGACAGTGTTGTTACTCTCTCTCTCTCTCTCTCTCTCTCTCTCCCCCTTAAATTAATAGTTATTAAGACCGAATCACATACTCCTGAGACCACATGTACGGTACTATGCAGTCTGTATATTTAGCCTATGTAACTCTCTCTCTCTCTCTCTCTCTCTCTCTCTCTCTCTCTCTCTCGCCAATTACCTACAGTTACAGCATTACTATCATCGACCCTTTAATGGACACACGCACACACACTCACGCACACGTAGACACAGGTAAACAAAGCCGGGAGCCCACACACACACACACACACACACACACACACACACACACACACAAGTTCAAATGCAAACATGCAGTACTCTCTCAGTTCCATTTCTCCTCCCTTCCTTCTTTTTACTCTCATTTTTTCATCCTTCTCTTGCTTTCTTTCTCCCTGTTCTTTATCCCTCTCCCTTCCTCCTTCTACCTCCCTCCTCCCTTCATTCTTTTTTCCTTCCCTTTCTTTAATTTTTCCTCCCACCCTCCGCATCTTCCTTCCTCCCTCCCTCTCGCCTGCTGCCCCCTCTTCCTCCCTCCTCCACTTTCTCTCCAGCCCCCATTACTTCTCCCTTTCTCTCTCCTTCCCCCTCTCTCTATCCCTCCTTTCCTCGCCCTCCTCCTCTTTCTTCCTCCCCCCCCCCTTCGCTTAACCATGTACACCTGAATCATTGACGACCATTACGCACACACATAGTCACGTACATGTAAACATAAGCTACTCAGATACACACGCACCCTACAAACACAACGCGCTAAAAACGTACATACTAACTTACACACATACAACGCACATTCTAACTTACACACATAACGCACATACACGTACACACACTAGATACTTCCGAGAAAACGCACCTACCAACTTACAGACATACAATATACGTACTTCAGAGAAAATGCACACACACACACACACACACACACACACACACACACACACACACACACACACACACACACACACAAAGCGATAGTATTAGGCAAATTTCTAGACTGAGAATAGCACAACAGGGTCCAGTTTACCTAAAACCTAAATTAAACTTGCCACCCTAAACCTAAATTAACCTAGATTTTCCCAACTTACCCTAAATAAAAATCGAACTTAAAATTAATGCAACTTTGCCAAACTTAACATGACCCTTACTTAGCGTATTCTAGCTCAATTTAACCTGATCTAAACCAACACAATTATACTTAACATAATATAACCTAATTTATCCTCTCTCTCTCTCTCATCTATACTAGCAAAGATAATTTTAAAGAACACAGTCTAGTCTAATTTATCTCTCTCTCTTTTTTTTTTCTCTCTCTCTCTCTCTCTCTCACACACACACACACACACACACACACACACACACACACACACACCATTTTACCTCCAGGCAGAGATAATATATACTCCTTGTCGTCCTGTCAAGTAAAAACAATGCTTCCAAAAAGTCTTCTATCTTCAATAAATAAATAAATATAAATAAAACTGGTAAAAATACAGGGTGGTCCACATGTAGCGCCCCTTTTACTGGTGTGTTTCGGGGACCGCTCGATCAGAGTTACCAATGCCACATCCACGCCCATACAAGCAGACTGAGCCGAATTTCACGCGTCTGCCTTACATCACTTCCTATTACCACTGTCACACTCACGCCCACTCCGGCAGACTGAGCCGAATTTCACGTGTGTACCCTGCATCACTTCCTATTCCCACTGCCATGTCCACGCCTACACCAGCAAACTGAGCCGAATTTCAGGTGAAGCGCTATTTCTGGACGACCGTATATAGCTAAATAAACCATACGACTATACTCCTTTCACTATAGCCTGGCCTAAACATGCCATCTCTCCATTTCGACTACTGGGCTGTAAGAATAGACAACACTAGAATTACCTCCCTACCTAACAATCCCTGCCTTCCTCCGCCTCTCTCTCTCAGTAATGGTCTTGGAGGTGGACTTCTCCCTAACTTTTAAGGACTAATTACCTCGCAGGGACCCATAACTCTGTGTGATTTGTGTAACTCTCTCTCTCCTGTTTGCCTATATGCAGCTTCCTCCCCCCCTCTCTCTCTCCCCTGTAATCCTACTGCCTGTTTACCTACATGCAACCCCAATCCATTCTCTCTCTCTCTCTCTCTCTCTCTCTCTCTCTCTCTCTCTCTCTCAGCAAATTCACATCACATCCATCCACAAAGAAATATTTATACATACCAAACACACACACACACACACACACACATTTATCCACAACAGGGCTGGTATGATTTCCACCCTGTAATTTAAAACAGCAACATAAATACTGCTCTAAATTAGCACTCTCTGATAAAAAGGTCTCATAAATGCCAAAAATGGATAGTTGATGATACAGTATTATGCCTACCTTACTGTATAGTTTGTATAGTGTATTGAGACTACTGCATTGGATAGATTACATGATTTAAAGTTCTTCTACTACTACAACTACTACTACTACGGTACTAATGCTACTACTATTATTATCAGTGTTATTTTCATACCCATCTTCATTATTATTGTGAATATTATTATTACTGCAAACGATATTCTTATATTTATTATAAGTCCTTATTAGTTGACAGTGTTTAAAAAAATGATCATTAGTGAACGCACGCGCACACACACACACACACACACCGGCATTTACTCCACACCTTAGGCAACCTACATACATACAATCAAGCATACATACATACACAGCAAGCTAGACACACAAACAAACTCAGACACACATTTACAGAGTCACATAGTTATGACAAAGTGGGTGTGCAGGAAATTGAGGGTGTCAGCTAGGAAGAGGAAAGAAGGCCAGGAGGAGGAGGAGAGGGAGGAAGGAAAGATGGATGCATGGAAGGGGAGGAAAGAGAAGAGAATGAAGGAGGAAAGGAAGAGAGGAAGGAGAGAAATAAAAGAAGAGAAGAGAGCAGAGAAATAGTTAAAAATAATTGAAAGGAATGAAGGAAAGTGACCTCCTCTTCCTTTTTCCCCATTCCTTCTCTTTCTCCTCCACTTTTTTTCCTCTCCTAGGCTTCCTTCTAATATTCCTTCCTCTTCTTTCCCCCTCTCGTCCTCTTCCTCTTCTCCCTCCTTTTTCCCTAGTCGCCCTCTTCCTCCTTTTTCCCTACTCCTTCTTCCTTCTTTTTTCCTACTCCCCCTCTTCCTCCTTTTCCCTACTCCCCCACTTCCCCCTTTTTCCCTACTCTCCTTCTTCCTCTTCTTTCCCTACACTCTTTCTTCCTCCTTTTTCCCTACTCTCTCTCTTCCTCCCTTTTCCCTACGCCTCCTCTTCCTTCTATTCTCCTCCTCTTCTTTTTTACTCTCCACCTCCTCCTCCTCCTCCTCCTTTTTCCCCTCTCTCCCTTTTCCTCTCACTTTTTTTCCCTCTTCATCTTCCTTAATCATTTTCCCCCTCTCTTTTCCTCTTTCCCACCCTTCCTGTTCCTCACCTCTTCCTTTTTCCTCTTTTTCCCCTCTCGTCCTCCTCTTCTTTCGCCTCTCTTCCTACTCTTCTCATCTTTTCCCCCTCTTCCTGCCCTCTCTTCTTCCTCCTCCTCTTCCCATATTCCCCCTCTCTTCCTAATCTTTCTCTTCCTCTTTTTCCCCTCTCTTCCTCTTCCTCCCCTCTTCCTGCCCCTCAGTAACTTAGTCTCAGGTTTATGAACCATTATGCAAATTTTCACACCCCAGAGAGAGAGAGAAGAGAGAGAGAGAGAAGGGAGAGAGAGAGAGAGAGAGAGAGAGAGAGAGTCAACCAAGCACAAACACATTCCCATCCAGATAGCACCCTATTAACATAAACACTGAACATAAACATTACTGTGTTTGTCGTAATGTTTGACTTTAAAAACTCAATTATAAACATCTGACTCATTTATTATTAGTAGTAGTAGTAATAGTAGTAGTACTATTACTACTACAACTACTACTATTACTACTACCAATATCTATCTATCTATCTATTGCCAGACGCCTCAATCCCGTTTGGGGTGGCCACAAACAAATCGCCTCCAAGTCGCCCTGTCCCCCGCCATTTCACTGCCCTGCTCCCAACTCACACACCCCTCTCTCATATACCTCTCCATCCCATCCCTCCATCTCATCCTCGGCCTCCCCCTCCCTCTTCCCCCCTCCATTATCATACCACTATATTTGCTATTATTATTAACCAATCAGCAATGACGGTATCACAAGGCCTTACCCTCAGTCTGTTTGTGTGTCTGTCTGTCATTATATCTACACATACACTGATCTTTCCTTCCAATCACTCCTCAACACCATTTCTCCTTCTCTCTGTCTTCCTTCAGGTTATCAAAATCCCCCTGCGGGTTATTCAAATCCCCCTGCAGGCTATTTAAATCCCCATGCAGGTTATTTAAATCCCCCTGCAGGTTATTCAAATCCGCTGCAGGTTATTTAAATCCCCCTGCAGGTTATTCAAATCTGCTGCAGGTTATTTAAATCCCCTTGCAAGTTATTTAAATCCCCCTGCAGACTATTTAAATCCCCTGCAGGTTATTTAAATCCCCTTGCAGGTTATTTAAAACCGTAAAAAAATTAAATATCCGAGGCCATTTAAAGCTTTCTATTTTTACGCCTATTCCTGTCGGGCAAGTCTCGTTGTTTTAGCTCTCTCTCTCTCTCTCTGGTGTGTGTGTGTGTGTGTGTGTGTGTGTGTGTGTGTGTGTGTGTGTGTGTGTGTAATATTTATAAAGAATATAGCATGTTCATGTGAGGCAGATATAACACAGTAGACAAAATTTATAGTATACGAGAGAGAGACAGAGAGAGGGGGGGGGTCAGCAAGTGAGGCAGAAAGGTAGGTAGCTGGGTAGGAAGAAATATTAGGCAGCCTCTCAAGCCCACGAGATTACCAGTCTATAGACCAAAAACAACTCTCTCTCTCTCTCTCTCACAGAACACAAACTGCTGACTAATACCTTCTGACACTGGACTCCATAACAACTGGATACTGAGTCCATAATCATGAATAAGAGTCAATTGAAAACGATGTCAAACTAGCAAAAAACAATAGCTATAATTAAACCAGATGTAGTGTGTGTGTGTGTGTGTGTGTGTGTGTGTGTGTGTGTGTGTGTGTGTGTGTGTGTGAAGTTCAGGAAATAAATCAGTTCTCACGATTCCTTGTTGTGCCGATGTGTGTGTGTGTGTGTGTGTGTGTGTGTGTGTGTGTGTGTGTGTGTGTGTGTGTGTGTGTGTGTGTGTGTGTGTAGTTCAGGAAATAACTCTACCCGATTCTTTGTTGTGCTGATAATCCACAAACGTAAGAGGAAAAAGGAAAGTTGTTGAACGCTTTCGTATTGACATCTAAGAAGACATGAATACACAAAAGAACGGAATATTTACGTTTCCTTCGTCCTTGTTAAAATCAGCATATAGAGATAGATAGACAGCATATAGATAGACAGATTTATAGACAGACAGACAGACAGACATATTGATAGACAGACATATAGATACACAGATTGATAGACAGATATAGAGATAGACATAGACAGGTGGATAGATAGACACTGATAGAGAAAGAAAAAGATACGGATAAACAGCCACATATATAGAGAGAGAGAGAAAGACTGATAGACTGACATAGAGACGGACAGACAGATTCATAGAGACACACAGATAGATAGATGGATAGATAGAGACACTGACAGAGAAAAAAAAAGACAGACATACAGACAGACAGCTCCATACACAGATGGAAAAAAATATGGGAAACCAGCTACGACACTTGCTAATTAAGTGGTCAATTAGCAGGTAGGAAAAAGAGAGAGAGAGAGAGAGAGAGAGAGAGAGAGAGAGAGAGAGAGAGAGAGAGAGAGAGAGGGAGAGAGGGGGGGAGAGGGGGGAAGATAAAAAAAACAGGTGAAAGTGGACAAACGGGAATAGGGGGTGGAAGGGGAGGGGAGACATGGAGGGAGGGGGGAGGGAAGAGAGGGAGGGAAAGGAAAAATGGGGTGATGATGGAAAAAAGGGAAGAGGGGAGGGAAGGGAGATGAGGGGGAGAGACGAGAGGGAGGATAGGGAGGGAGAGATGGGGTGAAGGAGAGGTAGCTGGGAGGAAACAAAGGGAGGGGAGGGTGGAGAAGGGGGAGAGAAACTGAGGGTGACTAAGGGAGGAGGGAGACACTGGAGAGAGAGAGAGAGAGAGAGAGAGAGAGGGGGGGGAGGTGAGGACAAAATGAGGGTGTGAAAAGGTTAGGGGGAAGAAAGAGGGAGGGGAGGAAAGGGGGAGGGAGGAACGAGGGGAGGAAAGGAGGGAAGACGGAGGGAGAAGGGGGAGGAAAGAAGGTAAGTTTCTCCATACCTCAGAAACTTGGACTAAAATTCATGAAAGGGGGGGAGTGAAGTTGGGAGGGAGGAGGGAGGAAAGCTGAGAGAGAGAGAGAGAGAGAGAGAGAGAGAGAGAGAGAGAGAGAGAGAGAGAGAGAATGTGATATGAAAATTAGAGAGAGAGTTCGAGTGGAAGATAACTGAAGAAAACTGAGAGGAGGGGAGAGAAGACTGACAATAATGGAGAGAGAGAGAGAGAGAGAGGTGGGGGAAACTGGAATCACTGACATTTAGAATTTTATTTACGAAAGACCAAACCAATGAGTGCTTTGTTTGTGTGCTTGTTTGCTTGCTTATGTTTCCTTGTTTACCTGTGTTAGTTTGTTTCCTTGTTTACCTGTGTTAGTTTGTTTCCTTGTTTACCTGTGTTAGTTTGTTTCCTTGTTTACCTGTGTTAGTTTATTTCCTTGTTCACCTGTGCAAGTGTTTGCTTCTTTGTTTACCTGTGCTAGTTTCCTTGTTTACCTGTGCTATTGTTTGTCTTCTTGTTCATGTGCTACTATTTGTTTCCTTGTTTACCTGTGCTATTGTTTCCTTGTTTACCTGTGCTATTGTTTCCTTGTTTACCTGTGCTATTGTTTGATTCCTTGTTTACCTGTGCTATTGTTTGTCTTCTTGTTCATGTGCTACTGTTTGTTTCCTTGTTTACCTGTGCTATTGTTTCCTTGTTTACCTGTGCTATTGTTTCCTTGTTTACCTGTGCTATTGTTTCCTTGTTTACCTGTGCTATTGTTTCTTTGTTTACCTGTGCTATTGTTTCCTTGTTTACCTGTGCTACTGTTTGATTCCTTGTTTACCTGTGCTATTGTTTCCTTGTTTACCTAAGCTATTGTTTGTTTCCTTGTTTACCTGTGCTACTGTTTGATTCCTTGTTTACCTGTGCTATTGTTTCCTTGTTTACCTAAGCTATTGTTTGTTTCCTTGTTTACCTGTGCTATTGTTTCCTTGTTTACCTGTGCTATTGTTTCCTTCTTTACCTGTGTTATTGTTTGTGTCCTTGTTTACCTGTGCTAGTGTTTCCTTGTTTACCTGTGCTATTGTTTCCTTGTTTACCTGTGCTATTGTTTCCTTGTTTACCTGTGCTAGTTTGATTCCTTGTTTACCTGTGCTAGTGTTTCCTTGTTTACCTATGCTATTGTTTGTTTCCTTGTTCACATTTGCTATTGCTTCCTTGTTTGTTTGCTTGTATATCTCTCCTCGTGTTTCTGTTGTTTATGTGCTGGTGTTATTGGCCACGTATATGTCTTCTTGTTAATTTGTTTGTTTGTTTGCTATGTATTTCCCTGTTTTGCCTACATATTTATTCGTCTGTTCTTGTTTCTTTGTTTTAAATGTATTTGTTTGTTTAGCCTATGTATTTGTTTGTATGTTTTTGTTCGTTCTTTTTTTTTATTATTACTGTTTACTTGGGTTTAATGTTTACAAATTTGGTCTTATTTGTGACATTTGTGTATTTATTGAATATATTTTGGTTTTGGTTTTTATTTGTTTGTATTTATTTGCTTATCTGTTTATGTAGTTCTTGTTTTTCTTTATTTTCATGGTATCTTTTATCTGCCTCTTTCATCTGTCCTTCAAGGCATGATTTACTCCTGTCTGACCTTGAGAGAGAGAGAGAGAGAGAGAGAGAGAGAGAGAGAGAGAGAGAAAGAACCCTGTGAAGTACGTGAAACTGTGGGAGTAAAATTCATAGAGTTAAGCCAGATACATGGCCATATATCCCCCTAGTTTTGAGAGAGAGAGAGAGAGAGAGAGAGAGAGAGAGAGAGAGAGAGAGAGAGAGAGAGAGAGCTGGGCAGGCGTTAATACATTATGGTGTTTCAAATGTTACGGGTGGGAGGTAAACAGGTGAGGAAGGAAGGAAGGAAGGAAGGAAGGAGCTGCATAGGTAGAAAAATGAAAAGCTGGGAAGGAAGAAATGAAAGAAGCTGAATGGAAAAAAAAAATGAAGGAAACTGTGAAGGAAAGGAAGAAAGGGAGTGATGGAGGGAAGAAGTCGAAGGGAGATAGGGAGCGGGAGAAACAGGGAGATAAGAGAAGTGAACGAACTGTTAGTAAAGCGGGAGAGGAGGAGGAGGAGTAAAAATAGATACAGGGAGGAAAGAGGAAGAAAATATGAAAAAGGGAGGAATATAAGGAAGAGAAGAGGGGAGGACAGAGAACGGAAGGGAGAAGTAGGGAGAGAGAAGAGATAAGGGGAGAGGAGGGAGGGTACTGAATTATATAAAGCGAGAAGTGAATACGAGGGAACGAGGAAGGAAGAAGGTAGGAGGGCAGGTAAGAAGGATAGGAAGGAAGGAAGGAAAGAAAGAAGGAAGGTAGGTAGGTAGGTAGGAAAGAAGGATGGGAGGGAGGAAGAAACGCAGGAAGAAAGTAAAAAAAGGAACGGTCAAAGGGAATTAAAATATGAAGGAAAGGATGGACAAGAGGAAAGTACGTAAAGAAGGAAAAACAAAAGAAAATAAAGAAGAATGGAGGAAGTAAAGAGAGTATCACAAAGAAGTACACAAGAAAGCAAACAGGAAGATCTGCTGGTCGGTTCAAGGTCGTTTATTATTTCTTTGGTTCAGACTATAATATCTTTTTTATGAGTTTGGTGAGGTGGGTACAAAGGAGGGAAAGAGGGTGGAAAGGAAGGATAAAGGAGGGAAATAGGAAGGTAAGGAGAGATGAAAGAAAAACTGGGAAGAGGGAAGACAGAATAATGGACAAAATGAAAACTGTTCAGAGAAAAATAAAATATCAGGATGAAAGGATGGAAGGAAGGAATGAAGAGCTGCGAGGAAGGAATGAGAGAATGAAGACAGAAAAATCGATGAAGAAAGGATGGATGAAAGGAAAGCTGAGAGGAAGGAAGGTAGGAAGGAATGAAGACAGGAAAGTTGAGAGGAAGGAAGGAATGAAGATAGGAAAGTTGAGAGGAAGGAAGGAATGAAGATAGGAAAGTTGAGAGGAAGGAAGGAATGAAGATAGGAAAGTTGAGAGGAAGGAATGAAGATAGGAAAGCTGAGAGGAAGGAAGGTAGGAAGGAAGGAAGATAGGAAAGTTGAGAGGAAGGAATGAAGATAGGAAAGCTGAGAGGAAGGAAGGTAGGAAGGAAGGAAGATAGGAAAGTTGAGAGGAAGGAAGGAAAATTGAAAGTAAGGAAGAAAATACAGAAAAAAAACTGTAAGAATGGAAGTACGGGAGAACGGAATAAAGGAAGGAAGGAAGGAAGTACGCCAGGAAGGAAGGAGGGAAACTGCGCGTCATGTCTACAATCGATATCTACCACCCTCTCGCTCACTCCATCTATTATTCCTCCCATTTCAATCGATAATCTACTCCAATCTACCCTCCAACTTCTCTGCTTCTCCTCTTTACCCTCCGAGACCCTGAAGTTTACATTTCTACGTCACTAACCAGCAAAAAATGTGGACATGAATGAGAGATAAGGAGGCCGCCATATTTGTTTACATTTTGAGTTTTACGCGCGCAAAGTTTTGGCGCGAAACTTTTGGCGCGAAATGTGTTGCCCCCCGTAGCCATGACGACGGGATCGATTGCGCGCCATTTTCGGTGTTGTGGAGGGAGAGAGAGTGAGAGCTAGACTGAGAGAGATAGAGAGCGGAGAGTGTGAGAAACCGCGCCAACCAGACAAAGAAAGCTGGAGGAATTCAAGTCGATTTTTCTCTCCAATAGGCTGAGAACTGGAGAGATGACAGCACCAAACAGGGAGAGATGTCAAAGGCGAGGCTCGAGATAGGAGGGAAAAATGTAAACAAAAGGAGTGGGTAATTGAAAACGCGGCCACGCCCAGAGCCGCTAGCCAATCAGGAGCTGCGGTTTATGCCCTCGCGCTGACTGGCCAATCAACGCGTCACTTTCATGGCCTTTAGGTGTCCGGTGTGTTGTTTTGAGTTAGAATGTGATTTTGCGGCTATTTCGGGCGATAGGAGTGGCTTAAGTGGGTATTTTGGGATGAGTGAGAGATGTGGGAGGGAAAACTGGAAAACAAGAGGGAGAACTGGAGGAAAAGTGGGAAAAACAGATGGAAAGAGGATGGGAAGTTTGAGAAATGGAAAGGGAAAGGGATAACTCTGTGTGTGGGCGAGAGAGAGAGAGAGAGGATCCCAGTCTGTTGTTTTGGAGTTAAGAACAATTTCATCGGTATTTCAGGCTCTCGTGGGTCATAGAAGCGGATGATGAGAGAGAGAGAGAGAGAGAGAGAGAGAGAGAGAGAGAGAGAGAGAGAGAGTTATGAGAAAAACATAGAGGGGAAGGGAATGAAAAGTGACGGAGAAAATTAAAGAGAAAGGGAGAAAGGGGTAAACTGAAAGGGAAGAGAGAATGAAGCAAAAAAAATGAGAGAGAGAGAGAGAGAGAGAGAGAGAGAGAGAGGGAGAGAGAGAGTACACTGAAGAAAAGATAAGGGGAAAAGGATAATCAGGAAAAAGGAAACAAAACAGGGAGGAAAGGAAGAATAGAAGAGAGAGAGAGAGAGAGAGAGAGAGAGAGAGAGAGAGAGAGAGAGAGAGAGAGAGAGAGAGAGACTTTCGTTTAAAAGCAAATAAATTAATGGGGGAGGATAAAAAAGAAAACAAAAGAGGAAATGGGAGAATGAGGGACGGTAGGAAGAAATGAGAAAGTAAAAGAATGTTGAAAGAAAATGAGAGATAGAGGGAGAAAATGAAGCCATGATAAGAATTAATGAAGATAAGGAAGGAGAAAGGGTGGAATATATGGGGGGGAGAGAGAGAGAGAGAGAGAGAGAGAGAGACTAAAGAAAAGAGAAGGGGAGAAGGAAAATAACGAAAAAAAAGGAGGGGGAAGGAGAATAGGAGAGAGAGAGAGAGAGAGAGAGAGAGAGAGAGAGTATAAAGGGGAGAGACTGAAAGGAAGAGAAGCGGGAGAGACAGTACATAGTTATATAAAGACTGACATACCACGAAGCTTAAGTGAGAGGTGAATGGGTACATAGTTACATGGATATACAGGCCATGAGAGAGAGAGAGAGAAAGAAAGAAAGAGAGAGAGAGAGAGAGAATGCAGTCACATAAACAGACCACACACATTACGAAAGATGAGGGGGGATCAAATATACACATAGACTACACACACACTGAGAGAGAGAGAGAGAGAGAGAGAGAGAGAGAGAGAGAGAGAATGCAGACACATAAACAGACCACACACATTACGAAAGATGAGGGGGGATCAAATATACACATAGACTACACACACACTGAGAGAGAGAGAGAGAGAGAGAGAGAGATACAAACCATATAGATCTTACTAGAGAAAAAAAATGGAAGAGAGGAATTAAAGACAGGGAAATAAAAGGCCAAAGCGAGTTAGAGAGGGAGGGGAAGTGGAGGGGTACACAAAGGAAAGGGGAGGAAGGGAATTAACGATTCTCTCTCTCTCCCTCCCTCCCTCTCTCTCTCTCTCTCTCTCTCTCTCTCTCGTAAAGTGTGGTTTGAGTATCTATTTTAACAATGTACTCTCTCTCTCTCTCTGTGGTTTGTGTATCTATATAACAACGCTCTCTCTCTCTCTCTCTCCAATCTCTAAATCTTTCCTCCCTCCCTATATCTATTTGGTCCCCCTCCCCTCTCTCTCCCTCCCTCCCATAATGCACCTGTCTCTCCATCATAACTTGGTCCCTCCCTCCCTCCCTCCTTCCTACCTTGCTCCCTTTCCTTCATTCCTTTACTTGTTTCCTTCACTTTTCATTCCTTGCTTTCTGTCTTAATGCTTTCTCTTCCTTCACTCTCTCCCTCATCTTTTTTTCCTTCCTTATTTCTCCATTTATTTTCTTTCTCAAGTCCTTCACTTCTTCAATTTTTTTCCCTCCCTCCATCGTTCTCACAAAGTACCTTTCTCTTTTTTCCCCTCCTCCTTCACTCCTTCTCTCTCTCCCCCTCCCTCCTTTACTCCTCCTTCTCCCTTTCTTAACTCTTCCTCCCTCCCTCCCTCCCTCCTACAAAACACCAGTCCCTCCGTTATTATTTTCTTCCCTTGCTCTCTCCTAAATTCCTTCACTTCTTCCCTCCCTCCCTCCTCCCTTCTCCCTCCCTCCTACAAAACACCTGTCCTATCATTATTCCCTCGCTTCTTCCCTCCCTCACTTTCCCTCCTTCCTTTACTTCTTTCACGACCTTACTTTTTCCTTTACCTCCTTCTTTCTTATCCTGCCTTTCTTCTTTCCTTCCTTTCTCCATCTCATGCCTCTATCTTTTCTAAATCATTCATTGCCCTTTTCCTTAGTTTTTGCCTTAACCACAGGAGGTCGTCAAATCCAGAGTGTGTCCCTAACTGGGTCATTATCTCACCAAGCCATTGTATTTTATTCGAAAAGATATATTTGACAAGTTGCTACCGTAGAGTTTTACAGCCTCACATTTATAGGGGGTGTCTGGTGTGTGTCTGATTTGCGTTTGGTGTGCTTCTGGGGTGTATTAGGGATGTTGGTGTGCTTCTGGGGTGTATTAGGGATGTTGGTGTGCTTCTGGGGTGTATTAGTGTTGTAACCAAAGACAAGGAACATTTTCTGGGATGTGTTGGAGTGGTGGAGCCGGTTAAGGTTGGTGCGGCTATCAACAGTGCCCTTTGTCTTATTTCCTTCTGTCAATCCTCCCACAATGCCTCTGTTATTACATCACATTTTAACCTCACTGTCCCTTCCTATCTTTCTACGTTCCCTCTCCCTCCATTCCTCTTTCCCTCTCTCTCCACTTTCTCAGCCCTCTACTCTTTCTCCCCACTTTTTCCACCCTCCCCCCCACTCTCCTTCCATCCATACCTATCCACCCTCCCACCCCCTCTCCCTCTTTTTCCACCTTCTCTTAACTCTCCCCTCCCCTTCTCTACACTCTCTCTTCGCCTTCCCCCTCCCTTTCTCTTCATTCTCCCATCCCTCTCCCCTTCTCTCCCTCCCCCTTCCCTAGTCTGTGATAAAGAGGGTGACTCTCCCTTCCCTCCCCTTTCCATCAATCCCTCCCTCCCCACCTGCCTTCTTTTTATCCCTTTCTTTCCTTTCTGTCAATCCTGTCTCCACTCTTACTCCTTTCCTTTCTTGTCCTCCTTTACTCCCTCACTTCTTCTTTCCTTCCTCCCTCTTTTTTGTTCTTTATTCTTCTTTCTCTTCCCCCTTCCCTCCCTACCTCTTCTTTTCCCTTCCCTCCTTCTTCTTCCTACTTTCCCTTCTCTTCTGAAGTCCTCCATTTCTCATCCCTGCCTCCCTTCTTCCTTCACTCCTTCTCCACTCTCGCCTTCCTTCCCTTCCTCCTCCTTCTCCTCCCTAAATCCTCCCTCCCCCCTCCCTCCCATAATGCACCTGTCCCTTCATAACTTGACTCCCTCCCCTCCCCCACCCCAGTCCCCTCCCCTTTCCCTTCCTCTCTCTCCCCTTCTTCTGTAATATCTTTACTCTTTGGTCACTTCCTTTCTTCATTCTTCCACTTTTCCTTTCCTCATTGTTCATAATATCTTTTTCTTCTCTCCCCCCCTTCATTCTCCCTCCCTTTCCCCTCTCTCTTCCCCCCTCCCTTCTCTCATATCTTCACTTCTTCGTCATTTACTGTTTTCTTTCTTAAATCTTCCCTTCTTTCATTCTTCCTTTCCGTCCTTCCTTCCCTCCCTCCCCCCTCTCTCTTCCTTAATGGTATATGAAGGAATTTTCATTATTTTTAGTACTGATGGAAGGAAGGGAGGAGGAAAAATGGGGTGTGAAAGGGAGGGAGGGAGCGAGGGGACGGGTGAGAGGCAAAGAAGAAGACAGGGAGGAAAGGAGGCAGAAGAGAAGGAAGGGAATGAAGAAATCAAGAAGGGGCGAAAGATGAAGGGAGGGAAGGAGAAAGAAAAAATAAAAACAAGAAATGTAGGAGGGAAGGAAGGACAGATGGAAGAAAGAATGAAGGAATGACCGATAGAATAAGTAGTGAAGGAAGGACGGAGGGATGGACGCAATTGAAGGAGCTAAGAAAGAAGGAAAGAACAAGAGAAGGAAAATAAGCAAAATGAAGGAAAGAAAATGATGGAGGCAAGTAAGGGAGAAAAGAAAGAAGGAAAGAACAGATAAGAGAAGGAAGATAGGCAAAACGAAGGAAAGAATGGGTGAATAAAGATGGAAGGAAATGAAGGAATGAAAGAAAGATGAAGGAAAGAAGGAAAGGGTGTTAGAAATAAGGAAGGGGAATGAAGGAAAGTAAGAAGGAGTAAATGAAGGAAAGTAAGATGAAAGAAAGAAAGCAAGGGAGAACGAAGGAGTGTAAAGGAATGAAATGAACAAGAAAGGAAATGAAGGAATAAGAGAAGGAAGGAAGGAAGGAATAAGAGAAGGAAGGAAGGAAGGAAAGGGTGAATGAAGGAAGCAAAGGAAGGAAGGTATGCAAGAGAATGGACTAACACTGCTGGTAGAGGCGGCTATCGATCTACTGGTAGTTGTAATGTTGGTAGTTGTGGTAGTGATGGTAGATTAATGTTGGTAGCTGTGGTGACTGTTCTGGTAATGGTAGTTGTGGTAGATGAAATGTTGGCAGCTGTGGTAGGTGTAATGTTGGTAGTTGTGGTAGATGAAATGTTTGTAATTGTGGTAATGTTGGTAGTTGTAGTAGCTTGATGAAATGCTGGTAGTTGTGGTAGGTGTAATGCTGGTAGTTGTGGTAGATGAAATGTTTGTAATTGTGGTAATGTTGGTAGTTGAGGTAGGTGTACTGTTGGTAGTTGTGGTAGGTGTAATGTTGGTAGTTGTGGTAGGTGTAATGTTGGTAGTTGTGGCAGGTGTAATGTTAGAAGTTGTGGTAATGTTGGTAATGTGGTAACGCTGGAAGTTGTAATGTTGATAGTTGTGGTGAATGTTATGCTGCGAACTGTTGGTGGTTGTAAGTGGTAGTTATGGTAATGCTGGTAGTTGTGGGGGCTATAATGTTGGTAGTTGTGGTAGATGAAATGTTGGTAAGCTGTGGTGGATATGAAGGTAGGTGTGGTAGTGGTGTAAAGTTGCTGTCGATGCAATGTTGGTAGTTGATAATGTTGGTAGCTGTGGTTAATTCTTGTAGCTGAGGTAATGTTGGAAGTTGTGGTAATGTTGGCAGTTATAGTGAGCGGTTTAGCTGTGGTACTGTAGGGATGGTGGTAGTGCTGAGTTGTGGTAGTGTAGGTAGCAGTGGTAGTTGTATTACTGTTGGTAGCTGTGGTAATGTTGGTAGCTGTGATTAGTTGTGGGGAATATAATGATAGTTGAAGTGATGTTGGTAGTTGTGGTAATAATGGTAGCTGTAGTAATGTTGGTGGTTGTGGTAATGTTGGTAGCTGTGGTAAAGGTGGTTGTGGTAATGTTGGTGGTTGTGGTAATGTTGGTTGCTGTGGTAATGGTGGTTGTGATAATGTTGGTGGTTGTGGTAATGTTGGTTGCTGTGGTAATGGTGGTTGTGGTAATATTGGGAGCTGCGGTAATGTTGGTAGTTGTGGTAATGGTGGTGGCTGTGGTAATGGTGGCAGGTGTGATAATGGTGGTTGTGGTTGATGCATTACTGACAGTTGTAAGTTGTGGTAGTGTTGGCAGTTTTGATTAAATGTTGGAAATAAAAGTGTGGTATGGTGGTAATGTTAGTAGTAGTAGTAGTAGTAGTAGTAGTAGTTGCAGTTCCCGTAAAGTTGGTACTGTAGTAATAGTTGAAATAATTTTGCAAGTAGTTGTTGTGAAGTTGGTAAATAGTTCTAGTAATAACAGATATGGTAAGTCAGAGGCAATACTGACAGTAATGGCCGTTTTAATGGTGAGAATAAAAGTAGCAGCAGCAGTAGTTGTAGTAGTAGTAGTAGTAGTAGTGGTGGTGGTAGTAATAGCAGTAGTAGTATGAAAGTAATGTTGATAGTAGTTGCAGTAATGTTGGCAGGGATAGTATTAGATGTGAATATGGTAGTAGGTGTGGTTTGATAGGTAGCAGTAGTAGTGCCTGAAATGTTGGTAGCAGTGGTTCCGGTAAAGGTGGTAGCAAGAGTTGTGGTAGTAACAGAATCCCTTTTACTACCAAGACGCAGAAAGAACCAGCAGATCTTTGTTTATACACCCTGCACCGAGCATAACGTGAGTGCTTGGTCGCTGGGCCCCGGAAGACGCATAACACAACACGCGCCACCCCTCCCTCGCATTTCGTTATAGATCGCTCTTATATTCGCAGTTCCTTTCATCCCACCCAGCGTAGAGGAAAGGAAATGAACGTATGAAGTGTGGGAGAGGAGAACGTAGTCGCTAATGAAGGCAATAAGGGCTTAAACTGAGGCATAATGATGAATGTATCGCCATATTTAAGTCTCTTTTTATGAGTTGAAATGAGGTTTGTTGCTATGACGATGGAAGTTTGTTTTGTATTGATATGGGTACAAATATTAAGTAGTTATCATGTAGACAAATACACATGTTTATATGAATATGTATGAATGAATATAAATGTAAATTCCTTTTGGTATTTGAATATTTTTGAATAAACATGACATTATTTCGTACTCTCAATAGGTCAACACTGATTCTATATCGTAAGCTATATGCCAACATTGATTCTATTTCGCACTCAATATGCAAACACTGATTCTATTTCGTACTCTATATACCAACTCTACAGTACTTCACCACTAACCTCCTCCACTTTTAAAGCTTTCTCTGACTGAACAAAACTGAATGGCGACAGGAAGATTTTAAGATAACCTGGTGCTGAATAAGATTATGCTATATTATCATCATTCTTATCATCAAAAGCACCATCATCATCACGATATCCATTCCCACCAATTATATTCTTGTTACCATTATTATCAGCTACCAGGCTCACTATCACCACCATATTCATCGCAATTTCCTCAGTGATCACTCATATCACGTCACTTTCATCACTACCATGTCATTACAACCACCACTGCTATCACCACTTTCATCGCTATCACTACCTAATGCTATCACTAGTACCATCCCTATCGCCACCACAAATAAAATAATCATTACTATTATATTTATCAACCATCACTATCACCACCATCACCACAACACTATCATAGCCAGAACTGTCACCATCACCCTCTCAACCATTACCATCATCACCATAACAATCATCATCATCATCACCACAACCATCATCATCACTTACCTTCTACACGTTCCAAGCAGCATGTGAAGAAAACAGATTGTCAAATAATTTGCAAAAGATAATTACAATATATAACTTACAAATGTAGAAAATGTACAAAAAGTATAATTGGAGTTTAAATGGATAACTTGCAACCCTCTTTATGTATGGATGCGTTCATGTGTGTACTTATAATTACACTGGTGCACATGGATACACACACAGCACTGGGTTTAGTGTGCACAGATATGGTTACTGCTGTATGTTAAGCTTGTATACACAAAAACACACACCGGCATTGATACACTCAGTCATACGCACATAACCATGCACAGATACATACACACAATCATACATATACACACAGATAAGCATATACATAAATACATACACTCAAATAAAAATACACATACTATCATAAATACATACGGTAACAATACATATATACATACATACTCAAGAACATGTATATACAAACACATATATATACGTATGGGACAGCCAAAAATCACCATACCATCAAAAACATGCACATAAACAAAATGTACATTCATATACCGTACTTCCACATCACACACACACACACACACACACACACACACAAAACTTTTTAAAGAAATGCCGTAAGTACTCTCTCTCTCTCTCTCTCTCTCTCTCTCTATTACACAGGTCTGCAGAACACAAAAGCCTTCACATATTACAAAAGAAGCCACACAAACGTACAGTGAGTGAGTGAGAGAATTAGAGAGCGCTAGAGGAGTGAACGTCAGTCTGTGTGTGTGTGTGTGTGTGTGTGTGAGAGAGAGAGAGAGAGAGAGAGAGAGACGGGGGAAGCAGTATCTATCCAAGTACAGTACGCATTTACAGAGAGAGAGAGAGAGAGTCTAGTCAATAACAATGACATAATTACCCCATTACAGCAGGTGTAATCATAACATTAATTACACACCATTATTAATCACCTATAATTGTGAATAAACATTGGGCTATGGTTATTTTCCCTTATCTTGCTAATTTATCAACATTAGCTCGTGCCTATCTCCTCATCTATGTATCTATCCATCTATATTTATTATTATTACTACTACTACTACTACTACTACTACTATCAAAACCACGCTACCGCCACCGCTACTACCAACACTAATACTGTTATCATCACCGCTCTTATCATCATCTTCGCTATATGTATCACACTATTATCATGAAAAGCGCATTCATCAACTATTATTTGTTGTATTAAGTTGTATACTAGCACTACACCCACCAATACTACTACTACTACTGCTGCTACTACTACTACCACCACCATCACCATTACGTCACTCGAACAACTATACCTGCCAATACTACATCCATTTACGTTTTTTTCCTTATTTCCAGAATTAAACAGGTCACCCCAGTTCCCCTGAAGCAGTGTCACTCCCAAACAAAAGCAACACGCACGCAAAATCGAAGGTTCTATTAGATTACGTGTACCAGGAAGTGCGTCATCCAATATGGCCGCCCTAATGTTTACAAACAAATCCTTACATCCCCCTCTTCTACATAGCACAGGAGGCATCGTAACACCTCCTCCTTAGCGATTTATTGTGCATATTTCTCCTTAACATTCTATTGCATGTTATTTCACTTTAATACTTGGCATCCATAAAATAAAAAAATAATACTAAGGCGCAATATGGCTTCGGAGGGTTCGCAACACATCTTATTAAGCGATTTGTTCTGTATTTTGCATCTTAACATTCTCTTGTAATTTATGTACATAATTTTAATATCGAAACAGACTGAATCAACACCAAACAAGAGTGGGAAAAATGCTGAATAAATCGTTAAAGATGAGGAGTTACGAGATCTTGGTACACCCCTACCGCATGTAACGTAATATATCAGTTAAAGTACCCATAAAATATCCCTAAAATTACCCAAATCTAGATGCCTTAAACCGCCTTTAAATAATGTATCAGGCCACCACGATTGAAATTCAGGGAAGCGTCAAGGCCACCACTGCGGTCTGGAGGGTCGCGGTCCAGATGGGGAAAGAATTTGAAGCTGGCCGAGGATGTTTTTATCAATGTCTATCTCGGTGTGTGTGTGTGTGTGTGTGTGTGTGTGTGTGTGTATTATATATATATATATATATATATATATATATATATGTTTGGGTAACATATTCTATTTCCATACGATTCGCTCTTAGTTGAGCTATATATGCTTTTATCAATTACCTCACTTTATCGTTTACCGAATGGTTGGAAATGCTTTTATATAATATAATATATATATATATATATATATATATATATATATATATATATATATATACAAAAAAAAGTTGGGTTTTGAGTTGCACCTATACGTACACACAGTTACATATATAAAAAATAAAAACGAGTGCATTTTAATTGACATTTTTTTAAATCCTTCACTTTCGCACATTCTTCTGTATCTCCATTTACTTTGTTCCTGGGTTTATTTTAAAGGGCTTTATATTATATTTTATTCGCCTTCCCTTCCTGCTTTTCCCCTCTCCATTTTACCTTCAACATTCCTATCTTTCCTTCCTCCCTCCCTCTCGAATTCCTTTTTCTTTAAATACTAAATTCCTCTCTCTCTCTCTCTCTCCCTCCCTCAACATCATTACTATCTTCCCTCTCCCCTACCGCAACTTTCTAACACAAGTTAACACAATTACCACCATTAACAACACCAACACGCCTCCCACAACCACAGCTACCATACCACAGCTACCACAACTACCACCTATACTACTACTACTACTACTACTACCGTCCTTTTTTATAGGGTAGAGGAGAAAAATAACTATCACCATAACCACAACTATTACCACCACCACAACTACCACCATTACCACAACTATAACCACTATTAATAATTAGTATCTAGACGGGAGAAGAAAAAGGTTTACTTTTACTATCACCTAACTATCGCCACTACCACAACTACCATCATTCCCATCGCCACTACCACCCTTGTACCATTCACCACTACCACAACTACCATCAATTTCACCACTATAATTGAGCACACATGGTAGTGAAATATTTAAAGGCAAACTGTTAAATCTGCCGAAAGTAATATACCCGTTTTATTTTGACCTGGTCTAGATTAACACTAGAAAATAATACTAGTCATGAAGAAGTGCTACGGAAAGAATGAAGAACCACAGTATTGCCTTATTCTGCTTCTGAGCTACACGAAATAGGTTGCAAAAGGACGATAATCTGGGCCAAGTTAAGGTGCAACAAGACTAGTTATGCAACACTGCAGCGAAGAGAGATTGATGGGAGTCGGTAGTAGGGGGAGGGTTGGCTGGACAAGGAGGCATTGATTCGACATACCCTGGTGTGCTTAGTGAACCCTCTTGCCACACACACACACACACACACACACACACACACACAATCGTCCACACAATGCACAGTCTATAAAAATATGCAAAAACACACACACAACTACACAAAATATACTCGAAAACTACACACACACACACACACACACACACACACACACACACGAGACTGACACACATATATACATACATACATATACAGACAGACATACACAACGGATAGCTACACCCACACGCATTTATACATAATCACATACATGTACACGAAAATTACACGAACATACACATAATATTCACATACACACACCCATACATACAATGAATACACTCACACACATGAGAACTATACAAACCACGTACAAGTACTTTTTTTTTTATATAAATAACAGAACGGAGGAAGGAAAAACAAATGAGTAAAAAAAAAAAAAAAAACAATCCATACATCAGATTACTGGTGTCCTCTGTTCATAAAATATCTGTAACAGTTAGACTTGAACAGCTGTGGGTTGAAATTTGGAGGGAAACAACTCTGGGGAAGCGAATTCCAGAGAGATGCAGTTCGGGGAATGAAAGAATTCTGGTAGGCAGAAGTTCTGCAATATGGCTGAGTGACATTCCAGTCATGAGCGCTACCAGATGCCCGTGTAGCACGAGGGAAGGCATGGAGAGGTGGCACCAAGGACGCAACTTCGTCTGAGCATTTGCCAAAAAAATATCTGTAAAATAATGAAAGGGAGGCAACATTCCTTCTTACATGCAGGGAAGGTAGTTTATATGTAATGATAGGGTTGTTAATGATTCTAACAGCTTTGTTCTGAATTTTGTCTAATTGTCTTATTGCAACCTCTCCACAACCATTCCACAAGGGTGAGCAGTATTCAAGCTGAGAGCGCACATGACTTATAAAATATAGCTAAATGCTCATCGGCGAAGAAGTTACGGACTCTGTACAATAATCCAAGTTTCTTTGAGGCGGTTTTAGCAGGTGATCTTACATGAGAGGTCCAGCTGAGGGCACTGTTAAGTGAGACGCCAAGAATTTTAATACTTTTGGAGATGGGAATATTAGTAGCACTGAAGGTAATGTACGAATCTGGCAATATCTGTCTATTAGTAAACTGTATAGTATTTAGTTTTACTAGCATTAAAAGAGACAAGGTTGTTTTGTCCCCATTCACTGATCATAGATAGATCTTGATTTATGGAGATGGCTGTACTGAGTTGAGAGGTAGAGATATTAGACTTTGTAAATGGGTGTCTGAGTGTGAATCAACTATGTAGTGTTGAGTCATCTGCATATGAGTGAATGGGATGTGTGTGACAGAGATCATACACACAGGAGAACTCTCTCTCTCTCTCTCTCTCTCTCTCTCTCTCTCTCTCTCTCACACACACACACACACACACACACACACACACACCCTTGTAGAGCCTGAATTCAATCAAACACACCTCACTTTCTCACCTAAAAAAAAACGATTAAAAAGGAAACGTGCTTGATAAAAAAAAGAAAAAAGAAGAGGCAGTATTCTCGTGGGCTTCAGACGTTCCCTAGCACTTCTTTCTTACTAGTTTATCCTAACTTATCTCCTCATTGGTTTATTCTTTCTAGTTTATCATTATACTGTATGTTAATTATGGACTCTATGCCTAAAATGAAAAGGTAAATGACACGTGAATAAAAGCAAGTAAATATTTCCTTGCATCCATATATTTAACCTACGTCGATAATGAAGCGATATCAGTAACATAAAATACAATATTAGTGTAACACGGAATCACTAGAACTATCACCATCACTACTAACACTACCACTACTACCACCACCACTGTCACCAGAGCTACTGCCACCACGACTATCACCATCACTAATACCACCACCATTACCACCATCACTAACACCACCACCATTACCACCATCACTAACACCACCACCATTACCACCATCACTAACACCACCACCATTATCACCATCACTAACACCACCACCATTACCACCATCACTAACACCACCACCATTATCACCATCATTTGCACCACCACCATTACCACCATCACTAACACCACCACCATTACCACCATCACTAACACCACCTCCATTATCACCATCACTAACACCACCACCATTATCACCATTACTAACACCACCACCATTATCACCATCACTAGCACCACCACCATTATCACCATCACTAGCACCACCACCACTATCACCATCACTAACACCACCACCATTATCACCATTACTAACACCACCACCATTATCACCATCACTTACACCACCACCACTATCACCATCACTAACACCACCACCATTATCACCATTACTAACACCACCACCATTATCACCATTACTAACACCACCACCATTATCACCATCACTTACACCACCACCACTAACACCACCACCATTATCACCATCACTAACACCACCACCATTAACACCTTCACTTACACCACCACCACTACAACAATCATGACAACTACCACCGTCACCACAACAACTATCACTATCACTGCTATCACCATCTACCACCACAACAACCATATCCACTATAACAACCATTATCCCTATCACTGCTACCACCATCAGCCCTACCTAACCTACCAGCACTACCAGCATTACAACCACCACCTACCACGACTACCAATAATAACCCTCCCCTCCCCTACTACCATCTCCCATCACCATCACAACTACCACAACCGTCTCGACCCTACCCTACCACCGCCTACCAGCACTACCAACATTACAGCTAATAACCATTATCACAACCATCACCACCACCACCAATAACAACAACAGTACCATCACCACCACAACCACCACCACTAGCACTGACATTACAAATATTATTACAACCACATTTACCACAACCACCACCACAACCACCCTTCCCATCACCTACCACCACCATCCAGCACTACCAATATTACAACTATTACCATTACAGCCACATATACCACAACCACCACCACCACAACCACCCTTACCACCCTCTACAACCCTCTACCTTCACCATCATCAATCACCACCACCACCACAACTACCACAACCACATCCATCCCCTACCACTACTACCAACACTACAACCATCCCCAACAGAAATTATACCTACATGCATTAAAAAAAAAAAAAAAATCAGCCAACCAATATTCTCAGTTCCAAAATTTTCTATAATTTCTTTCAATATTCAAAATAAATAAGTAAAATAACTAGGCAAAAAAAAATATTCAGGAGTGTATATAAATATTCTTTTTAAGGGCGGAAGCGTATGATAAGATTTAATATATTTTCATTTTGAGTTTTCTTTTGTGTGTGTGTGTGTGTGTGTGTGTGTGTGTGTGTGTGTGTGTGTGTGTGTGTGTGTGTGTGTGTGTGTGTGTGTTTTAGGTGATTTTTCGTTTTCTGTTAATTATTTTTGTATCTGAATTGTTTATTTTCTTTTATGTGTATTTGCAACGTCTACTTTTTCACTGTTTATCTTCTGTATGTACCCCCTCTATCTATCCATCCGAGCTACCTATTTGTCTATCTATCTATCTATCTACCTATCAATCCCTTTTCATCTTTTTCCACATGCATAATGAATGTTTCTAAGTAATTACATACAGTAGCTCTCTCTCTCTCTCTCTCTCTCACACACACACACTTCATGAATGCGAAACAGCGACTGCAGAAGAGATTAAGGGGGAGAGAGGGAGGGGGGAGACGGAGACGGGAAAAGAAGAGAAGGGAGGCGGGGAGAGAGGGAGGGAGAGAAGGAGGTTGGGAGGGATGGAGGTAGGGAGGATGGGAAAGGAAGAAGGGCGCAAGAAGGAAAAGGGGAAGGAGGAAGGGTAGAGGGAGGGGAAAGAAGGGAGAGTCGGACGGGGGGAGGGGAAAGAAGGGAGAGTCGGACGGGGGGAGGGAAAAGGAGAAAGGGTAGGGGGGGAAAGACAAGGCAGGAAGGTAACAGAAAGGAAATGACAAGAAGAGAGGGGAAGAAAACGGAAGAGAAGGAAAGAAAAAGGAGAAAAGGAAGAGAAGAGGATGAAAGTAATAGGTGTAAAGAAGTGAGAAGGGGAAGGGGGGAAGGGGGGAAGGAGGGAGAGAATAGCAGGTATGGAAGGAGGGAGAAAAGGATGGAAAAGAGGAAAGGGAGGGAAGGACGATAAGACAGAGGGAAAGAGGAAGCCAAGGCAGAAGTAAAGAAGAGGGAAAAATAGTATGGAATGAGGGAAGGAAAAAAGCAGGGTGTGGGAAAGCATGGAAGGGAAAGAGGAAGGGAGAAAAAGTGAAGGAAATGGAGTGGAAGGGAGGGAGAGAGTGACGAGGGGACAGCAGAAGGACTGGAAAAAAAAGGGAGAAAGACAAGTAGAAGGGACAGCAGCGATGAAAGGAGGATGACAAGTAGAAGGGATGGAAGGGAGGAAAGAAGATGGAAAGGAAGGGAAAAGAGGAGAGAATGGGCAAAAGGCGAGAAAGATGGAAGGAAAAGAGGGAAGGAAAAGGAAGGAAAGGAAGGGAGGTAGCAATGATTGAAAAGAATGCAAGGGAACAGGCAAGGAAGAAGGAGGGAAAGAGGAGTGAGAGAAAGTGGGATGCAGGGAGGGAGGAAAGGGAGAAAATGGGGGGGGGGTGGAGGAGGAAGGAGGAGGGAAGTGCCAAAAGTGGAAAAGAGAAAATGAAACCGAGGGAAGGGAGGAAGGGCAGAGGGTGAGCAGGGACGGGAGGAAGGGAGACTGGGGAAGAGGGGAGCAGCGGAGGGAGGGAAGAAGGAGGAGGGGGAGGGGGGTAGAGGATGGCAAAAGCGAGAAAGAAAATGAGAAACAAGGGAGGGAGGGAACGAGGGTGGGGGAAACAAGAAGAGAGGGGAGGGAGGGAAGAAAAGAGGAAGGGAAGGAGGGAGGAGGGAGGAAGGGTAATGTATATGGAGAGAAGAAAGACAATATAGAGAGAGGGGAGAGGAAAAAAGGACAGAGGGAAGAAACAGACGCGACAAAGAGTGAGAGAGAGAGAGAGAGAGAGAGAGAGAGAAACAAGGGAGGCAAGACAAGCGAGAGGAGGGAAAGGAGGGAGGGAAGGAACGAGGGAGGGAGGTAAGATGAAAGTCGGTGAGGGAAGGGAACTTGAAAGCGACAGACTTAATGAGGACATGATATGGGGAAGAGCCTGTCTGTATGATGCCTGTCCCTCACCCAACCTACCGCCACATTCAAGAGGTTGTATTCTGTCTGTCTGTCTATCTGTCAACCTCGGAGCGCTACATTCACGAGGGAGTACTATGTCTATCTATTTATCTATCTATGTATCTATCAACCGAGAGGAGATTTCTAGGGGACGTATTATCACAGATCGCCATATTTTTTTCTTATTTTGCCCCATTAACAATCCACTCTAATGTGACTGTATGCGTTTAGTAGCTGTGTAAGTGAAAATAAACGTAAATACAAAAAAAAAATCTTGTCAATTTTTCATCCTTAAACTGACTGTAAACAGTAAAGGCACACACACACACACACACACACACACACACACACACACAAGCAGTCTGACATACACAACTTGACTTTATGAGAGTTTGTCGTTCTGTTTTGCGTAAGTTCACAATTTATTATCACTCTTTAAACTGATCGTGAAGTGTTTCGTAGCTACAAAAAGAAAGACATACATAACCGCGGGCAATCTGACATACACAGCCTGGGAGTCGTTTTGTTCTGCGTATGTCAATTCATTATCTGTCTACCTTAATCATGAAGCATCTGGTAGCTGTAACAATAAAGATATACAAATAAGGAATCTGACGCACGTTTTTTAAAATATGAGATAGTCATTTTGTTTTGGGTATTTTCTCAATTTATTGTGATGTCTTTGTAGCTGTGACAATACACATACACACAACCAATCAGAGTTACACATCTTGAATTTATGAGTTTGACGATTTGTTTCATTCTAATTTGACTGCGAAATGTTTGGCAGGTGTATGAGTGAAGAAAAAAGTATAAACAAAGAATCCTATACACTTGTGCACAGAAGAAGCACCTCCTCCTCAGCGACTTATTTTCCAAATTACACTCTGGTATTGTCACTTGGGTGATTTCATATATTACAGTGCTTATACACATAGTATCCATCAATGACACAATGGACGATATTCAAACGCAATGTGCAAAATTAGTCTCAGGAGCAGATGCGACGGTTTCTTCAAAATCACTTGGAATGCGACGCCCAGTTACAGATACACAGAATACACAGACTCTGAGGGCCCAAAGAGGTGATCAGGCCTCAGTGGAAACAAAAACACTGACACTTCACAGAAGCATAATTATGAAAAAGACAGTGTGTGTGTGTGTGTGTGTGTGTGTGTGTGTGTGTGTGTGTGTGTGTGTGTGTGTGTGTGTGTGTGTGTGTGTGTGTCACACACACACGAGTATGATGGAGATATTATGCTCTTATCTCCATCTGTCAACTTAACTATGCATGAGAGAGAGAGAGAGAGAGAGAGAGAGAGAGAGAGAGAGAGAGAGAGAGAGAGAGAGAGGAAAAACAAGAGGAAAATGGGTACAGCACGTGAGGGGGATAGAGATAAACGAGATGGAGGGAGAGAAGGAAGGGGGAGGGAGGGAGAGAAAAAGGGAGGGACGGAATGAAGGGAAACAGAGAGGATAAGAAAAAGGAAGGGGACGACAGACTGAATGACAAGTTATAGAGGAGGGAGGAAGGGAGAGGGAAATGAGAGAGAGAGAGAGAGAGAGAGAGAGAGAGAGAGAGAGAGAGAATAATGTGCAAGGGAAGGAGGAAAGGAGAGAGGGAAAAGAGAGTGAGATACGGTGTGTGTGTGTGTGTGTGTGTGTGTGTGTGTGTGTGTGTGTGTGTGTGTGTGTGTGTGCTTCATTAGTGAAAAATAAAAAATAAGCAACTGAAGGGACATACTACGGCAAGTTTACCCACAAAGATAGTGAATGGCTTAGTGTAATCAGACTGAAGGTTTTTTTGGACTAGTAACCAAGGAGACTCAATCCTATCTCATAACTAAAGGCCATCGAATTTCATGCAACTACGACTTACTATTCTAGCTGAGTTGCCCAGTTCCATCGTATGAAAACAGTTAAAAGAATATATTAACCGGAGGGACAGGGGGGTGGAGAGAGAGCCTTCCTTGTCTATAATTAAGGTGTGGAGGTGAAAAAGGTGTCTGTGGAAGAGCGGATGTTTGGCAGAGTGAGAGAGAGGGGTTTTTGCTCTCTCTCTCCATACATACCTACCTACGTACCTTTCTACATACATACACACACACACATACCTCTCTCTGTCTCTCTCTCTCTCAACATGCATACATACCTACGTACCTTTCTGCCTACATCTCTCTCTCTCTCTCTCTCTCTCTCTCTCTCTCTTTCTCAAACTTTTGCAATTACAGCAAATCCTTCAATTATTATTTTAGTCCGACTACCTTTCAAAGCCTTAAGATTTGTGGGGCTGTAACTCTCTCTCTCTCTCTCTCTCTCTCTCTCTCTCTCTCTCTCTCTCCATTTTTTCGTTTTGCTTTCTTCTTCATTTTAACCTTCAGCTTCTTCTCCCTTCATTCCTTTCTTCTTTCACTTTTTTAATTTCACCATTCCCCCCCCCTCTCTGTTATTCCATCTCTCCCTCCTCTTTCATCCTCTCTTCCCTCTTCCTTCCCTCCTACCTCCCTCCCCCGTCCCTCCGTTCTCTCCTGCAAAGCTTTAACAGGAAAAACAAGGGACGACAAACAAATACCTCCACCCTCTCTCTCTCTCTCTCTCTCTCTCACACACACACACACACACACACTTAAATCCTAATCACTTCGTCGGGACAATAAGTTCTGTCTAACTACCTATCCATAATTTCATTTCTCTTTTTTTCGATTTTCATTTTTTCTCATTCTCACTTTCACTTGTCCTATTTTCTCTCTCTCTCTCTCTCTCTCTTTTCCCTCACTCACTGTTCTCCCTTTCTCTTCCTCCATTGTTATTTTTACCTCCCGTACTCTCCCTTTCCTACCCCCTTCCCTCCCTTCCTTTCCCACTCCCTCTCCCTTCTCTCCCTTCCTCCCCCCCCCTCACCCTTCTCTCCCTTCCTCCCCCCTCCATCTCCCTCACCCTTCTCTCCCTTCCTCCCTCCACTGTTATTCTTCCTCCCATAATTGCTTTGCTCTCACTGGGAATTCTCATCAACTCTCTCTCTCTCTCTCTCTCTCTCTCTCTCTCTCTCTCTCTCTTTTGGCTTCTCTTCAACTGTCATGTTCTCGATATCTTACTCATTCACCCTCGCTCATTCACTTACCCACCTCCTCTCTCTCTCTCTCTCTCTCTCTCACACACACACACACACACACACAATCACCTTGAAAGTCACAAAACTCTTAATTCACGACAATATTCTCCCTCAGTACTTCCTTCAAATATAATAATGATAAACGAATTAATAACATCAAAAATAAGACAAAATTATCCAGAGAATAAACCCACTTGGTAATAAAGTAGAAAACAAAAATCCCACTATCTGGCAACACTGAGGACCATTATTCCACCCAGCCAATGAGAATGAAGGACGTGGCAAGAGGCGTGTTGTTATTGGCTAAGGGGCGGGGGGCGTGGCAGGCTTACAACCAATCACAGTGCGGGAATATGTAAACAAACCAAGTGATGCCAAGGTTGCAAGGTGTTATATGCTCAGACCTTGATTCTTCACTACTCATCGTATGTTATTTCACTTCTACTTAAAGAGGATATGGAAAATTTATATACTATGAAATTAAATGATTATATACGGTACACAATGTTATTTTCATCATTCATTTCACCCAAAGACTTTTTATAATTGCTACTTTCAGGTTTTAGTTAACTCAGAGAAGACTTTTGGAACTGAAAGGGTTAGACAGCCATCATTAACTCCTTCAGAACAAGAAATCTTTCCTAAGGTGAACGCTATAACCTGATGGTAAAAACAAACTGAAAAAGACACCATACTGAAATGCTTGCAAGTTGAAGGAGCAGCTCAAAATAGACAAAACTGATACCTGTAAATTTTTGGACCACTTTAAGAAAATTGGCCTGAGCATAAAACTCCCTATTAATACAGACATTTCATTATTTTACACACATTCAGACCTACTTGGGGCTTCTCTTTCCGTCTGCAGGGAAATCAGATCGTGGGAGAGACCTGAGTGGTTGAGACTATACGGACGGAATTTAAATCACTGGATATTATTCGTTTTATCTGGATTTTCGTGTCATTTGGTAACTTATTCCTATGTCGTTTCTGAGTACCAGATCTCGCTAAGCACTGTGGGAAATCAGAACGAGAAAATTACCTTCATTGAAAAAAAAAAAGTTTCTTTTTTTATTCTTCTGTAGGCTGTTTCTAAATAGCCAACAACCACAACAGAAAATGCTGCTAAGGACTACTGAAAACGACAGTGAGATGCAAGAAACCAACTCTGCATCGGGGTTACAGTCGATAAAAAATAAAAGTACCGGTGCACATAAATCAACTCTGCATTGGAGTTAGTAAAAAAAAAAAAAAAAAAGTTCTGGTACACATTCACATGATTACTGGTAAATCTTGAGACATCACTAACTGTACTGGTCATTTCGGATATCATCATACCCCTCCTGCATAATAGTTCTTTGATCGACTGTACACATCCATCCGACTGGTATTCTACATGATAAGCAATCAATAAGTCTCTAAGATAAACTAAATATCGCCAAGAGAATTTCATAATGCCCAAATTTTGGTTCCAATCACATATACAGACTGGTTTGCCTCATGTCCTTGGCTTATATTACGTTCTGACTGTACGAATAACCTACTCCCAGGCCATTCAGAGGCAGAAACCACTCATAATTACACAAACCTTTCTACTCTAGAGCTGTGAGCATATCAAGAAATTCCATCAAACAATATACCGTTGGTCCTACACGATTTTTAAAGACAATTCAGAGGCAAATAAAACTTTTGTAATCACGTACACACTGGCCTATCCTGGGGTGTTATAGCTGGTATGGTTTCACCTGATAAAGATCGCTAACTCTCTGCAATTCAATTCATGGCGAAGTTGATGCAATCGGACTGGAAGGCTGATTTGACTATTAACCAAGGAGAATCAGTCAATCATACCTACCGTATATAACTAGGGCTTACTGAATTTCAAGCTACTAAACTATAGGCTGAGAGTAGCCCCAGTTGTCAGATGAAAACAAATCGACTATAGTTTGGGAATTAAAGCCAGGAAGTTCCAAGTACATATTAAAAAAAAAAACGTATAATCTTAAGCTCTGAGTGTATGACCTTTTCACATTGTTCGAACATCACTCACAGTCAGATTAAAGTTCGCCAATCATGTGTTTCAGGTGCATGAATAAGGTGGTATCAGCCAAATAACAATAATAATAATAATAATAATAATAAAGACAATACCAGCATAATCCTCAATGCCACGTGCACGGAAAGTTCCCATCAAATAAGAACTACCGGTTTACGATATTTTAACGATTAGACAGAGGCCCGTAATCTCGTCGGTTAAGAAAGCTCCCTTAACACATTTTCCTATGCGATTTATTTTGCTCATTATACCTTACTGTCCTATTGTGTTTCAACCTTCAAACATCGTCATACTCTGCATACAAATCACACAAAATATTAACCCACCATATCCAAAAATAAATCGCTAAGGAAGAGGTGCTAGGGAGCCTCCTTACCTGATGAGAACATGGGCCAGAATCTCCAATCACTCACAATCAAATTCACCTTCACCAATGTCTTGAACTCTGGTGCAGGAGTCAGCCCATCAGAGTGAAAGTGAGTGAAAGTTGCGATCAGATAAGAATTTGCGCAACCTCTCGTTCTGATAGTACACGTTTTTCTTTATTATTCTGAGTTTTCCTTTATTATTCTGAGTTTTCAAGCATTCACAATCAGATAATAGGCGTGTAACCCGAACTCTGATTGCACGAAAGTTACAGCCAGATAAAAGAGTTCGCCAATCGTTGCTTCCAATCAGATAACAATACAAATGTTACTCGAATTAATTAAAGCCACTGATCACTCGCAATCAGGTATACTTTTCACCAACCATATGTTCTGAGTATATCGTTCCAATCAGATCATGAATAATATCTTAGTGTACGTA
The DNA here is from genome assembly GCF_032717465.1 of Coenobita brevimanus. Classification (NCBI taxonomy): domain Eukaryota; kingdom Metazoa; phylum Arthropoda; class Malacostraca; order Decapoda; family Coenobitidae; genus Coenobita; species Coenobita brevimanus. The sequence continues at coordinate 3,577,191 of NC_137030.1, read as the reverse complement.
TGTTTCTGGACGACGCAGATCCGAAACTCAATATATACATCACTCACAATCAGATACACGTTGGTCAAAATTATGTTCTGAGTGTATCGAAATTTTCCAATCAGATAATGAATAATCCATTAGTGTACGTAGGTTTCTCGACTATGCGACGCCAGGAAAACATATATCACTCACAATCAGATACACACTGGCTATGGTTCGATTCTGAATGGCGTAGTGAGGGGGTAGAGTGTGTGAGAGAGAGAGTGTGTTGTTAGTGGGGTGACTCTCCTCCTTCACCCCCTGCCTCACCCCACACTGCTGCTGCTACTAAGGCACTCCTTGGCACTCTCACCCCCTCACCCCTGCCTGCCTCGCCCCTGCCTCGTAGCGTGACCAGTCTGCCAATCTACCTCCCTAACTTACGTGCCTGACTACCAATCTACCTTACTTACCTACGTTCTTGCATATATACCTACCTACCTACCGATTCACCTTCCGTATCCAACTTCTTGCATGTCTGCCTACCTCCCTTCCACCCTGCCTCACCTACCTACCTACCTCCTAATGCATCTTATCTACCTACCTACCAGTCCACTTTATGCTTATTTAATTTCTTCCATGTCTGCCAGCCTACCTTCCATCTTGCCTGTCTCCCTGCCTCATCTACCTAACTACCTACCGCCCTTCACGCTCAGTCTACCTGCTTACCTACCTACCTCATCGATTAACCTACCTACCTACCAGCCTAACCTTGCCTCACCCAACACTGCTGCTACTAAGGCACTTTTGGCACCTTCCCTGCCTGCCTCAACGCGTGACTATACTTCCAATGTACCTAGCCTACCTACCAACCTATCTACCTTTCATATTTATCTACTCTCTTTGCTTAACCCACTCTACTTGCCTACGTACTACTAAAACTGTACTACCACGACTACTGCCTACCTATCTACCTACCTACCTACATATATACCTAACTATTTACCTCTCTCAGTCACCGGTACCAATTTACCTACCTACCTACCTATCTGCCTTACTCTACTTCTGCCTCACTCCACAATGCTGTTGCTACTAAGGAACTGCTGGCAGCCTCCCTCACTCTACCTCATCTACTTACTCAACTACCTACCAACGTACATACCTACCTACTGACTTGTTACCTAGATGCCACCCAACATTCCTATCCTACCTTCTTATCAACATTATTATACAATCCTTGGGGCCTACTTACCTACCTACCAACCTTTTAACACTTACGGTACATCCGACCATCCCTACTTACCTACCTACCACCTAATTAGCTCCTATTCTATCTACCTACTTACCGACCTACTTCCTGCTCATTAATGCCCTCAAGAGGAAGCTTCCTGAATCACTCAACGCTCACTTGAGAGAGAGAGAGAGAGAGAGAAAGAGAGAGAGAGAGAGAGAGAGAGAGAGAGAGAGGAGCAGGAAGGTGGGTGTGAAGTGGGGCGGAAGGAAAACAGAGATATACAAGCGGGCAGGCAAACACAGACAGATAAGAAGACAGATGGATAGATAGATACACAGACTAAAAGATAAAAAGACAGATACAGACAGGCTATTGAACTTATATTAATGACAATACACCAAAGGAAAAAGAAAGAAACAAAAAATAATGGAAGACGATGAGAAGAATTAAAGACAAGAAATGGGGAAAATAAGTAAAAAAACAAATGGAAGATGAAGGTTAAATGAGAGAAAGGAGATTATCAAAGAATGTGGGAAAATGCTTGACAAGGAAAATTAAAATATGAAAAACAGAACACAGGCAAATGAAGGAAGACTGGAAGAATAAGGAAAATCAAAAAATAACTTATAGACAGTACAACGAACAAATAAATTAAGAAAATGACAGGTAAATGAATAAATTGAAAGAAAACGAAAGAAAGGGGGAAATGAGTGGTAAATAAACGAAGACTGAAATGTAACAAAAGATATGAAAACAGACAGGTAAAATAAAGTGAAAATATAAACAAATGAGGAAACTGAAAAAACAATGTAATAAAATGAACGAAGATTAAAGAAATGAAAAAAATTAGACATAAAATGAAGAATAAGAAAAATAAGGCAGTGCAATAAAGCGAAAGAAACAATATGAAAAACGAAGGAAAGACAGAAATTGAAAGAATAAGAGGAGACAAGGAAAATGAAAGAGGAGTGAAATAAAATGAAGGAAGGGCAAGAGCGTCCTCCCTACCGGTATCTGGTTACTGGTGGTGGCTGCGCGCTACCACAACTACCACAATCGCCACAATCACCAACATTATACCTACCAACATTCAAGCCTATAAAAACCTGGACGTATATCATTTTTCATATCAGTTCTTATCATTACCTATCATCTTCACTACCACAATCACCAACATTATAACTACCAACATTCCAACCTATCAACATTTGAACGGATATCATTTAAATTCACGTTAAATAGCAATTATTATTATTATTATTATTACATCATCTTTACTACAACAATCACCAACATTATAACTACCAACATTCAGACGGGTATGTTATTTGTCTTCATTATGACTGTCAATTATCACTTAATATAAACTGTCACTTCTACTACCCTTCCCCAACTACCACAGTCACCAACATTATACCTACCAACATTCAGACATATAATGGCCAGGTTTGTCAATCCTTCTCACCTATCACAACTAAAACAACCACCACCATCACCAGCACCACAACTACCAACATTATACCTACCACCATTCAGATTTACGACCTTCTGAACCACCACAACTACCACAACCACCACCATTCTACCAACCAATATTCAAACCTGTGACCTTTAAAACACTTAATTCGACATCTACCATAAATTCCACATGGTACTTATTTACCTGGGCTATCAAGCAGGCTACCACAACTACCACCAATAACTACCACAACTACCACCACTGTAACTACCAACATTCAGACCCATAACAGTAAATATCAACCTATTAAAACTGTCAATCACTGCTGTTATTGATCAGTTCAACTACCGCAACCACCATCACCACGCCTACCACATCACACCGACTACCACTTCCACCACCAAACCTACCACACTATCACCATCACACCTACCACACTACCACCACCACCACCATCACACTACCACCACCACCACCACCATCACGCTACCACCACCACCATCGCATCTACCACAATTACCATCATCACACCTACCACAATTACCACCATCACATCTACCACAATTACCATCATCACACCTACCACAATTACCACCATCACATCTACCACAATTACCACCACTATCATAGCATCGACCACACCACAACTACCACCATCACACTACCACAACTACCACCTTCAGGGAGGCGGGGGAGGGTTGTATCACGTGCCAATTCTCTCTCTCTCTCTCTCGCTCTCTCTCTCAAACACTCCATCTTACTCGATTCGTCACTTGCTCCCTGTCACAATATTTTTCTCGGAAGGAAGGATGGAAGGAAGGAGAAAATAGAAAGGAAGGGGGGAAGGAGGGAAGGAAGAGAAAGAAGGAAGGGGGGAAGGAGGGAAGGAAGAGAAAGAAGGAAGGGAGGAAAGGAAAGAAGGAAAGCAGAAATAAGACAGATGGAAGGGAGGATGGAAGGAAAGATGGAAGGCAGAAATAAGATGAAAAGAAGGAAGGAAGGAAGGATGGATAGAAGGAAGGATGTTACAGCAATTTAATTTTGTCACGTTTCAAGGCTAGTTATTCGTCGCACCTAAACAGAAGGAAGGAAGGAGGGAAGGAAGAAAGGAAGGAAGGAGGGAGAAGGAAGGACGAACGGAAGTGAAGGAAAGGATGGAAGGAATGAAGAAAAGAAGGAAGGAGGAAAAGGAAGACGGAAGGAAGGAAGGAAGGAAAGAAGGAAGAAAGGAAAGAAGGAAGGAGGGAAAGAAGGAAGGAAAGAAGGAAGGAAGGAAGGAAGGGAGGTGGGCGGGCCATTTGTTTGTAGCTTCTAACAATAAAGATAGCTTTCTTTTTCACTTAAAATACTACGTGATAATATTTAGAGAGAGAGAGAGAGAAACAAAGGAAGAAAGAAGGGAAGACAATGCATGACGGAAAAACGGATACAATAAGGAAAGAAGGTACAAAGGAAGAACTGAAGATACGAAAAAAGATGAAAGAAAGGAGAAGGGAAGGTAAGAAAGGAGGAAAGAAAAAAGGAGGGAAGAAAAGAAAAAGAAGAAAAGCAAGAATGAGTGCAAAAGAATGAGGGAAGAAAAGAAAGAAAGAGGGAAGAAAAGAAAGAAGGAGGGAAGCAAAGAAAGGAGGGAAGAAAGAAGGGAAGCAAAGAAAGTAGGGAAGAAAAGAAAGGGGGGATGCAAAGAATGGAAAAAGGAATAAGGAGGAAAGAACAAAGATGGAGGGAAGAAAGAAAAGAAAAAAGAACAGAAAGAAATAAGAAAAGAAAGGAGGGATAAAAAGAAAGAAGGGATAAAAAGAAAAGAGGGATGAAAAGAAAGAAGGAGGGATGAAAAGAGGTAAGAAAAGAAAGAATGAAGAAAGGAGAAGACAGCAAGGAACAACAGTGGGATGGAAGAGGGGAAAAGTGAGAAGGGAACGAAGAAAGGAAGAAAGGAAAAGAAGGAAGGACGGACAAAGAAAGAAAGGATGGAAGTCAGAAATAAAACAGCAAGAAGAAAGGGAGAGAGGATGAAAGTTTGGAAAAAATGAAAAGTGGTTACAGAAGAAAGCAAGGAAGGGGAGAGGGAAGATAGTAAGGATGGACAAGGAGTAAAAAAAAGGTGACAAGGGAGGAAGGAAGGAAGGATGCAAGGAAAGACGGAAAGAAAAAAAGAAGGGAAGGAAGGAAGGAAATTGAATGAATAAATACATGAAGGAAGGAGGGAAGGAAATGGAATGAAAAAATAAATGAAGGAAGAAGACAAAGAAGGAAACTAGGGAAGGAAGAGAGGATGATAAAGAACTAAGGACTTAATGACCCTGACAACAAAAGAAAACAAAGGAAAGAAAGATGACAACAACCTCCCTCCTTCAATTAACTAAAAAAAAAAATTCTAAACGAGTCTCCCTTATTTACCACATATTAACCCAATTAATTAGGAAAGAAAACGGCATGAAATTACGTCATGGAAAACAAATTAACCAGATAATTGTATGGTACGGCTGGATGGATGGCTGGATGGATGGATGGAGGGATACATGACTGGGTGGGTGGTTGACTGGTTGGTTGGACGAATGGATGGTTAAATGACAGGCTGGCTGGCTGAAACGGATGGATGAATGGATAGATGAAACGAATGAATGGATGGTGCATGGTTGAAGTGATGGTTGGATGGGTTAAGTTGTACGTTAGGCAGTTGAAGAAATATTAATGGACAAACAGATAGACATAAATAAATAAATAAAATAAATAAACATAGATAAATAGATGATACGCACACAGAGTCATGTACCTAGGTAGACAGGGAAACTGACAGACACAGGTAACAGGTAAACAGATACACATAGAGAAAGATAATAGACATAGCAGATAGATATGTGGATAGTAAAGATATATAGTTAGGTAGTTAGATGAAGACAGCACACAGGTCGATAGACAGACAGTATACACAAATAGATACACAGATAGATAGATGCAGATAGAAAGTTAGACATCAACACAATTCAATTTACCTTCTCCAAAAGCTGCTTAATATTTTCCCAATCTACTGTAAATTCGTCTACCACATATACCACAATTACCACCACCACCACCTCAACCACCACACGTCCACCACCACCACTACCACAACCACCACTAAAACTATTCCTGAACGTAGCCACCAACCACCACCACTGCCAAAATTGTGGTAGCGATGGTGGTAGTTGTTAATTGTGGTGGTAGGAGGGATGTTTGTAGGTGCTGTTTATAACTTGTGTTGACAGCTGGAGTTGTGGTAGTTGTGGTAGATGACTGGTGGTTGTTGTGGTACCAGGTGGTGTGGTGGGTGATTGTTGTGGTACGTGATGATGGTAGTTATGATAGTGTGAGTTGTGGTATATATGTGGTAGTTGGGATGATGGTAGTTCCGGCAGTGGTGGTTGTGGTGGTAGTTGTAGTTACGGTGGTAGTTGTATCTATGGTTATGGTGGTGGTAGTGGTGATGGAGGTGGTTGTTGAGCTAGTCGTGAAGGTTTTGGTGGTGATTATGGTAGCTGAAGTGGTGACGGCTGTGGTTGTAGATATGGTGGTAGTTGTGGTAGTGGTGATGATTGTGGCGGTAGCTGTGGTAGTCGAGAGGATTTTGATTATGGTAGCTGTTGTTGTGACGGCTGTGGTTGCAGACATGATGGTAGTTATGGCAGTAATGTTGGTAGCTGAGGTAGTAATACTGGTGATTGTGGTAGTTAATGCTGGGAGTTCTGGTAGTAATTATGGTAACTATGTTCGCAAAGTTTCGAGTTGTTCCTCGTAGCCACAATTACCGAAACTCTGTGCAAAAATGTAAGGAAAACTCTGGAGAAAAATATGACAAACATTCACGTTAAAAATAAAAATAAAAATTAGGTTAACCCTTTCAATACGACCACGCATTATTTACCGTATTCTTGCTGCCGACACACTGTTATTTAAAAGGAACGAAAAAATAACCACACACTTTTAACTTCTACACTCTTTTTACCTTAACTTGGCACAGATTTTCGTCCTTTTGTAGCTTGTTTCACGTAGCTCAGTGGCAGCAAAACAAGGCTATGGCTACTGTACACCCTTTCCATTGCACTTCACCGAAATTAGCACCGTTTCCAGTATCTATCTTCTATTATAACTCAGTGCTCAAGACGGAGAGATGGCAATTTTAGGCCAGGTTAGAGTACACGGGGTATGGTGCATATGTTCGTCTTTGACTACACCCCTAGAAACGAACCCCCCCTCACCAATATTCCCCAAGAGACGCCTTCCCACACTGACCTCTTCTCCCACCTAAGAATGGAGTCAAGTGTAGTTCACCTGACAGACGAAACTAACCAAAACTCTGCTCAACTGAATGGGCCACACTCACATTCACTCACCATTCAAGCCCATGGAATTCTGGGCCCACAAACTCCATCTAATAATACGTGAAGAAAATGGAAGTGAAGAAAAGTAAAAGAGGATAACTGGGGTAAACACGTCGGACTGACAGGCGGTGGGTTGTGTGTGTGTGTGTGTGTGTGTGTGTGTGTGTGTGTGTGTGTGTGTGTGTGTGTGTGTGTGTGTGTGTGTCAAAACTTGAGATGCTCAGGTAATCTATCACGCTGACAGAGAGAGAGAGAGAGAGAGAGAGAGAGAGGGAGGGGGGGATGGTTGCGAAGTCATCTATCATGCTAGATGTTGCCTCTGTTTTTCTCTTAAACTTTGTGTGTGTGTGTGTGTGTGTGTGTGTGTGTGTGTGTGTGTGTGTGTGTGTGTGTGTGTGTTATGTGCGCACTCCTATTTTAGTGCTGTATGTTTTTGCCTGTGTGTGTGTGCATATTTATTTGTGTTTTAATTTCGTCTGTATGTGCACGTGCCTCTCTAAGTGTTTGCCTATGTATGTTTGTGTTTCTTAACTTCATATGCATCTCTCTCTCTCTCTCTCTCTCTTCTCTCTCTCTCTCTCTCTCTCTCCCTGACTGTGCACACGTCTTCTCCGGTGTATACGTGTTTCAGTCTGTGTGCGCATGCATGTATATTACTGCATATGTGTACGTTTACCTTACCTACCTACCAGCCTACTCCTTTGCTTACATACCTTCCTCTCTCCCTACCTACCTTCACTACATACCTTCCTCTCTCCCTACCTACCTTCACTACCTCCCTCCCTGGCCGTCTGCATGAGCTACTTACTTCCCTACATACCTACCTACCTCCTTCCCTAATTATTTATTTCCGTCCCTTATTACCCATCTACCTAGCTTTCCACCTACTTTCCTACACACTTCCCACTATCTGCTTTCCCACAATCTACATCCTTACCTCTCTCCCTCCCTTCCTACCTATCTGCAAACCTATCTCTCTGTCTCTTCCTTGCTACCTACATATGTGCAAGCCTATTTCGCATACTGTCTCTCTCCCTATCTACCTACCTGCCGACCAACCTACTTCCCAGCCTACCTACCCACCTATCATTACACCTATCTCTCTTTCTTGCTACCTAGCTATGTGCAAGCCTCCCTGTCAACTTACCTATCAAACTACCTACCTACGTTCTTCCCTACCTATTTACCTACTTTCCAGCCTACCTACCTACCCAAGTGGGCTGCCTTTACCTTTGCCTTTACCAACTTTCTCCACGTCACGCCCACTCACTGTCACTCTCTCTCTCTCTCTCTCTCTCTCTCTCTCTCTCTCTCTCTCTCTCTCTCTCGCCCGCTCGCTGCGTGAACTTTGACCCTCGACCTTTCTCCCGGGTTTCCCACATGTCGCTACTAAATGTTTCAAGGTCAACACTCACCCAACAAGATCATACTCTCACACTATCTGCTTAGCCTGCGTCAGCTTAGGTTATATTAGGTCAGATGGCGGTTAATTACATCGGATTGGGTTTAGTTTGGTTGGGTTGGGCTGGGTTGGGTTGGGCTGGGTTGGGCTGGGCTGGGCTGGGCTGGGTTGGGCTGGGCTGGGTTGGGTTGGGCTGGGCTGGGCTGGGCTGGGCTGGGTTGGGTTGGGCTGGGCTGGGCTGGGCTGGGCTGGGCTGGGCTGGGCTGGGCTGGGCTGGGTTGGGTTGGGCTGGGTTGGGTTGGGTTGGGCTGGGTTGGGCTGGCTTAAGTTAGTTGATGTTAAGTAAAGTAAGGTAAGATAATGTAGGGTAAGGTAAAGATGGGTTGGGTTAAGTGAGGTTAGGTTAGGTAAGGTAAAGTTGATTTGGGTTGGGCTGGATTGAGTAAGTTTGGCTAGGCCGCGCTAAGCTGGTCAGGTCAGGTTTGGTTAGTGTGGTTCTAACATGATTTGCTTTATATTAATCAGGTTAGGTAAGGCTGTTAGGACAGGTCAGGATAGGAAATTAGGTTAAGTCAGGTTAGATTGTTGGGTCAGGCCAGGATAGGGTAGGTAGGATAATGCAGGATAAGTCAAGGCTGGATAAAGTTAATACAAAAGAGTGCACATAAAAAATATATATATATAAAAAAACACACATGACAAGACAACCGACCTATTATAAGATTACCTTGTGGGACAGACCAATTAGGCTTACCCACCATTTTTTTTTTCCCACGGCTCACTGTCGGGAGGTTCATCATAATTAGGGATGTCTAGCATGAAAATTTTTAATAATCTTTGCTGTGAAATACGCGCCTAATCTCTTCAACAGGACGGGCCAGTATTTTCGTTGGCCTTAACACCTTTTCCTAAGCGATTAATTCTGTTTATTACACCTTACTGTCTTCCGTGTTACATAAATCCAATATCACCAAATACTATGCATAAAGTGTACAAAAGGATATTAATCAGCCATAGACAAAAATAAGTCGCTGAGGAAGATGTGTTACGGAGCTTCCTTAACCGACAAGAATATTTTACTTAAGTTTTAATTCAGGTTTAGAGAGATATTTTAATCGGTAAAAAGGTAAATGAACGCTCTACTTAACACCCATCCAGCTAAAAAAATAATAATAATAAAAAAATAATATCGTCTGGTGGCAGTAACAAGAATAAAAAAAATAAAGGGTCTCAGAACAGGTTAAAACAGAAGGCTCTCCCCCCACCCACCCGTCCCTCCGGTTTGTTATCTTACATGGAAAGGGTTAAACATACCTTTGCTTTTGTAAGATCAGGGGAGATGAGAGAGAGAGAGAGAGAGAGAGAGAGAGAGAGAGAGAGTGTGTGTGTGTGTGTGTGTGTGTGTGTGTGTGTGTGTGTGTGTGTGTGAATAAGTAAACACGAAATATAACCCAAAACTGGCACAGAACAAGGCTGGTCAGAAGAAAACAGGCCACAGGAGAAGCAGAAACAAGCAACCAAAAACGACGACACGAACTGAAGGCAGGAATAAATTGGCTGTGGGCTGACCAAGTTTCAGACTGACGAATGTGGTGGGGTTAAAGGGCAGGGAGGATAAGGGAGGGGAGGGGAGTGGAGGGGAAGGAAGGGTAGGGGAGGGGCGGGGAGGAGAGGGGAAAGTACACTAGAGAAGATCAGAGTGGAGTACAGTACAGCAGAGTATAGTACAGTACAGCTGAATAAAGTGAATTGGGTTAGGTTATATTTCGGTTGGGTCGGGTTGGGTTCGGTTCGAGTCGGGTCGGGTCGGGTCGAGTCGGTTCGAGTTGGGTTGGGTTGGATTGGGTAGGATAGGGTAGGGTATGATTGGCTTAGGTTAGGTTAGGTGAGCTTAGGTTAAGTAAGGTTTGACTAAGGGAGGGTAGGGTAGGTTAGATGGGGGTTAGGTATGGTAGGGTGCTTAAGGCTTGTTTTAAATGGGGGAAAAAAAATAAAAAACCATTTCGTACGTCAGCAATAGTGGGCGATGATCGACGTTCAATACACGGGGCAAAACCTTACAACGTCACTGGGATCTCACCTGAACATAGCTTTCCGGCGTCACACAACATCAACACTCCCTCCATCACAACTCACCTGGGGGGCAGAATAAGAACATCAACAATAACAATCATATCAACAACAACTACAAATACCGTAACGCAACACATCTCTCCCTAAAACTACTTTAACAAACTTGAACAACAACAAAGTATAATATGATAGAGGCTTTGATCTGTTTCTATATATAAGGTATTTCAGGTTTTTTGTATACATCTGAGATGATTTGGTACAGGAAGTAATATATCTTCAGTACTATCAGTCATGCTGATGATGACCTACGTTATATTTTTAATCAAATGTTTTGTTCACTGTCTCATATTAGTCTTTCATTCTCCATAGTTTCGTATTTCTACAGGATCCCTGTTCATTCTTCCTACACACACACAAAATTCTCTCACATACACTGGCCACACAATTTCTCTCTCTCTCTCTCTCTCTCTCTCTCTCTCTCTCTCTCTCTCTCTCTCTCTCTCTCTCTATCTCACGCACACATGAACACAATTTCTCTCAATATTCCCATCAACAAGATATAATCCTTGTCAGTTATATATTAATCCAATGTTACATTTAATACATAAATCTTCCAACACGATGCCTGCTTCCTTAATTCTTCGTTCACCTCTCAAAACTATTCGCAAAAATGACTATGGCAAACTCAAATGCTGAAGTTTTAACAAGATGGGGCCATGTGTGTGTGTGTGTGTGTGTGTGTGTGTGTGTGTGTGTGTGTGTGTGAGAGAGAGAGAGAGAGAGAGAGAGAGAGAGAGACAGACAGACAGACAGACAGACAGAGTACCGATTGTAGACAGACAGATGGATATAATATGAGACAGGTATATACAGAAACACGAATTGATAGATTGATAGATAAGTATGAGAGACAGGGAGATTCGTAGATATGACAAACGATAGATAGACACACACACACACACCAAATCTACCAATCGAACGAAAACCTAAGAAACACTAATGGTTATGAGAATTTTTCCCTTCTTCCCACTACCCTTTTCACTTCTCTTCGTCTTCTTCCAAACCGATTCCCAACTTTCAGAAACAATGTTCTGAGACTTTATGCATCTTATTAACAGTCTGGAAACTTTGCTGCCTTACCCCAGTTTTCCTCTCTCTCTCTCTCCCTCTCTCTCTCTCTCTCTCTCTCTCTCTCTCTCTCGTATCGACACCACATCTTAATGACGTGACGATATCCCATGTCCAATACTTCCCTGCTCACCATCATCACTCCATCAACTTGTCCAATTCCCCCCCCCCCACCTCACACACACACACACACACACACACACACACACACACACACATCCATTACCTCCTTGTTCATCACATCACTCCTTCAACCTGTCCAATCCCTCCCCTTCACGCTCCATCATCATCACTCCCTTAACTTGTCCAATGCCACTCACTCCATTTCCCGTGGTCTAGTGTCCTTAGAAGGCTCACTAGTCGTACACTCGTGGGCTTAAGAGACTCACTTGTTTTATTCCCCTGAGCTTAGGAGTCTCAATGGCACAGTTTGAGAGAAAAGCTAGCCTCTTGTCCACTGCGTCTACTTTACGCTTGTGGTATGTCCGTCACTTTCTTCCTTAACACATTATATAACAGTGAGAATTTTTTATGGGCATAGAAATACAAGTAGTCTTTATCATGCCCCTCTCAGCTTTGGAATACTAGCCATCTGAGGAAGGTAAGACGTGGAAGAGGTAAAATAAAACGAATTCTGGTCCTTGAATACCGGTATAACTTTTTCTTAGAAAAAAAAAAAAAAAAAAAAAAGCAACCCTGATAAGCCAATTTTCCATTTTTTAATGCAAGGAAATGGCGGGGGACGGCGACGTGGAGGAGATTTGTGTGCGGCCACCCCGTATGGGATTAAGGCGTCTGGCAACAGACAGATAGACAGAAGAAGGAACCAAAGACCATAGGCCCGGAAGCTTGTTCCTTCCAAGAAAAAATACAAACAAAATTACAGAAAGCCACATTTACCCGGCACTGAATGTTTGAGACAGAGTTCCACAGTTATCAATTTTATTTTACTGAAGCCTTGTATACGACTGCTTTACTTGTGCTTCGGTTTTCACTTATACAGTTTCCATGCACAATGCAACAAGAAAACTAGTAACAATTAAAATGTTATTGCACTGAAATGCATCCTAAGGCAACCATGTGTTCTTGCTGCTACTGTTATACCGTTTGCCTCTTGACTCTAAACTTAAACACTTGACCCAAAAATAAATTAAGAAAAAAGAACAACAACAATAATAATTTTATGTCCGTAGCCACTGACTCAATCAAGGTCAAGTTCGTATATGAAGGTCTTTAGGTCATGGTCGAGGTCGTGGGTGCAAAAAGCTCCCCAATTGGCCTACGGTATTTATTTATCTATGTATCTACCTATTTACTAAACTATCTATCTGTCTGTCTATATGTTTATCCATCCATCTACCTACCTATTTATTCATTTATCTATTTTTCATATGGCGACGAACTGATAACTGTGCCGGCATGAATAATAAATGAATGCGTGTATCGGTGTGACTTACCGTACATCGCTAGGCATTCAGTTCGTAATGCTACTTTTATCGCCTTCCTTCTCCTGTTTCGGAATTTGACCCACTTCACTGTTAGTTGATAACAGGTTGTGTTAGAAAATACAGTACACGGTATGGGGAGGCGGTGGCTCAATCGGTAGAGAGTTGGCCTGCAGTCCTGACGGACCCGGGTTCAAATCCCGCTGGGGCAGGGAACAGTTTAAGGATTTGAATTTCAGTAAAATCAGACTTTACTGATCTACCAGAAGACCCGCCGACATGTCGTAAAAATACCCCCGCCAATACCAATACACCAGCCCTGTATGAGACAGCCCTAGCATGTATTCAATATGGACGGTGGGTGTTAGCGCCGAAGTGGTGACATGTAGAGGTGTATGGTATGTAGGAGGACTACTGGGCCTTGAAAGCAGGCTGTGAAGCCTATGCCCAGAGTCGGTCACATAAAAAAAAAAAAAATATACAGATACACAAACTGGTAAGAAATACAGATAAACAGATAACCATAGGTAACTGATATAGGCAGAGATTGATATAGATAAGCAGATACATAGATGAGTAGGTACCGGTAGTTGTACATTGATATATGCGTTGATACTGATAATCCTTAGTGCCCATGATCCCCTCAAAAGAACCGTAACGCGTGTGTGTGTGTGTATATATATATATATATATATATATATATATATATATATATATATAATTATTAATGGGGAACCCCAATATTTGGATCTATGAACTGTACAACTATGAGCCAGTAGGGGATGGGCGGTATGCTAGGCACCATCCCAGCAAAATCACACGTAGCTGCAGCAACTTTGGTCGGTAACGGATTAAGCTATATAAAAAAAAAAAAAAAAAAAAAACGGCAAATGAAACACACACACACACAAACCAGCCGAATAGTTCCTCGGAGCCGGAAGAGGAACGCGGAAACGGCATCTTTTAACGATTCGGCTCCCAGGTTTGTTGTTGCTTCAGTTGGGAGTTTTGGCATTTTTTGTCATTTCGGCTTTTCTTTTCTTTTGTTTTTTATCTTGTGGGGGTTATCTGCTAATCTTTATGACTGACTCTCTCTCTCTCTCTCTCTCTCTCTCTCACACACACACACACACGACTCTGCACTAAGGGTGTTTTTTCAGCGGGAGGTGTCAGTATTTTTTGTCACCTCAGGATTTTTAGGGATTTTTTTGTGACTGCTAATCTTTAATCTTTAAGACTAACTTCACACACACACACACACACACACACACACACACAATATATATATATATATATATATATATATATATATATATATATATCTATATATATATATATATATATATATTGTGTGTGTGTGTTTACCATGTAACATCTCTCCCTGTCTGTATGTGCTGGCGCTCTCTCTCTCTCTCTCTCTGACAAAGCTAAATGTATGGTAAAAGCTTCTTGCTGTCCACACTATACAAAGCTCTCATCATGTTACACTAACAATCAACTCCTAACCTTACTATCTCGCTTAATCTAATTATTACTATATCCTACTTTTTTAACTCTAACTTGGCCTAAAATAGTCCCCTACCCATAGCAGGGTTGGCACCACAGTGGGTAACCCGGTTTTACCCACCCCGGTTTTTTCAGTAAAACTCACTAAAAAAAAAAAACACAGTTTTACCCACTTTACTGTTATCTTAAATAATGTATTTAATAACAAATTCAGTTTTATTTGATTAAATGAATCTATTTTTTGCACACAATATCAGAAGTAAATAATAACTACTTCATATTCTATTTCACTGGTTAAAAAAACACAACATTGCCAAGTATTTATAATATCTTGGGAGCATAATCTTAAAAAAAAAAAAAAAGAAGTTTATTACATTTCTCATCACCAACATAAGTAAAACATGCTCTTTGCAAATATTAATGTTGTTGTTGTTGTTTTTTCAAAACTATTCTTAATACTTCTATTTTTTTGATCGCCTTTATAACCAATATCCTTTTCTTTTGAAAAGATGATATTTTTGTGTCATAGTAAATTATGGTTCTTGTCATGTTACCCAACCAATATAACAAAAGGACTTTTTTTTTTTTCAAATAAGAATGCAATTCTTTGCCTCAATGATAAAATAAAAATGACACTTCACTTCTATATGACTTACCAACATGAAAAAATAATACAGTATTTCCTGACAAATAATAACATTATTCCTTACTGGCAAAGATCAGTGATCTTTGCCAGATCATGAGTTGTGCAGTGCTCTCAAGCCTCTCATGTTGAAGCAGGTATTGCTGTGTAGCAGGCAGCCCAAGGATAACAGCCAAACGGGTCAAAACAAGATTGTGTTCATTTCCCTCATTCAAATAACTGCGTGAAAAATAAGATTTTATTGGGCTATTCATAACTATGTATAGCGGAAACATTTTATTTAAATTTAAGGTAAACTTTGAAAAAACCCATTTTGCCCTTTTTTTTTTTTTTGGGGGGGGGGGGTTGTGGAAAAAAAACAGGTGGGTTGGGCTTAAAAAAAAAAAAAAAAAAGTGGTTTTTTGCCAACCCTGCCCCATATTGAATGCTGACTTGTACCAACAGATTATCACTAAAATACTGTGCTAATCACGAAGAAGTGCTATAGTAGCCTACGTGAAATATGCTGGAAATGGACAAAAATCTAAGCTAAATCCTCGTAAAAGGACTAAGTGATCAGACAATTTTATTATGCTTACGGATAATCGTAACGAAGAGGTTTGACACTGACCCGTATTCTCATCAGGTAAGGAGGCTCCCGAGCACCTCTTCATTAGCAATGTATTCCTAGATATGGCTGATTAAAATCCTTTTGTACGTTAATCTATGCAGAGTATGGCGTTGTTAAAAGGATTTATATTTCACAGAACAGGAGAGTATGGTATAATAAGCTAAATAAATCGCCAAGGAAAAGATGTTTGGGAACTTCCATAACTTAAGAGAATACGGGCCATTAACTCTTCCACCAGTATGTTGTGATTCTTCTTACTGCCAGGCGATTAGATTATATTACCCGTATTTTTTATAACTAATCTACTACGGCATTGTCACACGATTAAGGAAAGACCGCAATACTGTTAGCTTACAGCCTCAAGTTCACCTGGACGTGAACCCTGTGGACTGCAGGCCGTACTGTAGATGCCCTTCTGCAGTCCACCATCCTCCTTTCGGGGGTCTGGAAGGATGGAGGGACGTCTGTACAACTGGGCACCTATAAAGGCGTCTTTCCTGTACCGCAGTCCTTAATTCCATCCTAAATCACCTTCTAGTATCTATTCTAACCTACTCTGGTTCAGCTGCAATAGCTACTTCCATCCTAATTCATCCTCCAGCAAATATTCCAAAAGCTATTGGAACACAGGGAACTAATTTACTGTAGGATATACAGTATTTAAGATTCTTTCACTAAAATCTTCAGTAAGCTCCACGATCCTACTGTGTGTGTGTGTGGGGGGGGGGGTTAAATCCATGATCCTTGCTTTTTTACACTAAACAAAATCAATCTATTCATGTCCACCACCACAAAACCGCATATATTATATTCTACAGACTCCAGGTTATAGTTAAAAAAAAAAAAAAAAAGTATATACTGTACACAAAATGCGAATTCTGTAAATACGAGTGATACAGTATTTTGTTTGACTTTCCACAGCTCAACTTCCCTTTTTTTTTTTTAATTCGTTTCTATTCATTAATTTTTATACATCTGACAGTAGACGTACGCTATATATTGTAGCTCCTTTTTTTTTCTAAACCCTTTTCAACTCAATACATGTACAGTTCCGGTATCTGCACACAAACACTCACACACACACACACACACCAGCACTCAACAGAACAAGTTGAAAGAAACACCACGAGACAAGTTTCAAGAAATTTAGTTTTTTTTTTTTTTAACTAAACATAAAACGAAGTAGACTACCGGTAAAAGTATCAGTCACTAAATGAGCTGGTCTAGAGTAAAAAAAAAAAAAAAAAAAAGTCAGTAGCTACAAATAAAGACGTTAAACCGCTAAAATAAAAAAAGGACAATATAAAAAAAAAGCCGAGTAAAGTCCACAAAACATTATGCTGGGCTTAAAAAAAAAAAAATAAAAAAAATCAAGGGAAGTGTCACTGCTGGTTAGTGACGGCTTGCACTGCACCGTTTGACTCAAGATGGAGCTCCGCCTCGTTCACACGAACAGTGAGGAATATGAAGTCAGAAGTGAACTGAGCAGTCAGAATTTAAGGAATGTTTACGTATGGTGCTATATCATGGTTTGGCTAATGGCCCGTTTATTCTCGCTGATCGACCCAAGTCCTCAAAGATACGAGCCCATAGCTGGCGTTTAAATATGCCAATGTGCACTGCATTACGGCAATGACGTGTGCTACTGATAAACTACAGACGCCTGTAGTTCTGTAAGAACAGTATCTTGGAACCTAAAGAAGCTGCTAAGAAAGATTAGGCTTAATAATAGCTCTAATGTTTAGGCCTATCTGGGGGTAGAAATCTCGTAGTAATTTAGTTGTTTTATTCTTAGATGAAAACCTACTCTTAATGGTAATGTACAATGAAAAATATAGCTACAGTGGCTCTTTTTACTGACGTGATTTGTTCCTTAAGGTGCAATAATTAATTTGGTCAGCTGTTGACCAGTGTACACATCAGTGCAACGCGTATTGAAACCATTAGACGAAAGGGTTCGTTTATGGAAATGAAGCCCTGAATGAAGGTTTAAAAAACTAATATGAAAGACTCAGGTAGTGTCTCACTAACTGTCGCACCAAATAAAGATGCTCTATCGAGCGCTGGTTTTTCTCTTCATTATAACACTCCGCTTTCCAAAAGATATACTGTGTATATACGGTTTATATTGTACACTTAATTAGCAGATCATATATAGCTGGCCTATCTTATATTCGTTCAAATAGCCACCAACATCAACACAAATACAGAAATTGGAAAATGGAGAAAAACTACAAAAATCGAAACTAAAATATAAAACCATAACCGGAAAAAAAAAAAAAAATGCACTGACACGCTTTCAGATTTATACATGAAAAATATGAATGCCATTTGTTTGTGGGGGAAAAAAAAAAAGGCCAATGCCAACACAGACCGCAGGGGAGTCAGCCAATGGAGGCAACAGAGATTTAGGGCCGTATTTTAGGTGGTGTGTGAATTTTCGTAGCATCTCTAAGTCAGCTATCTATTTTGCATACTAAACCTTTTTGTTCTTTCTCAGCACATTTAACTCAGCTATACTGTATATTTTTCATTTTACCTTTCTGTTCTTATGCAGCATCTTTCATTCAGCAATTTATTTTACATATTACACATTTTCATTCTTTCCTAGCACCTGCAGCTCACCGATTTACTTTCCATACTACACCCTTTAATACCTTTGTACATTACTGAGGCCAACTACGTCGGTACTAAAAATAGCTACCGCATATAAATTAAACAGAAGAGCATATCTAGGTCTAGCAGGCATAATAAATCACTCAGAAAAAAGTGCTAAGAAGCCAATAATGTCACCTAAATTACGAACCTACTCTTGTTAGGTTAGGAAGTTCCCTAGACCCTCTTCTTTACCAGTTAATATTGTCTTGTGTGTTAAGCAGATTTTTCCAGTGCTAATAATATGTAAAACAGACAAGAAAATATTAATGTGTAGTATTCAAAATCTAAACACACACACACACACACACACACACACACACACACACACACACACACACACAAAGCCCACGAAAATAACACCCACATATGTAATACGGAAACTATGTTAATGAGTTTCTAAGCTCTTGGGCACGTGGTACTTGATCTAGCCTCAAACCTATGGAATCTAACAGCTGTATCATGAAAACAATGACAATATAAAATAATAATAATAATAATAATAATAATAATAATAATAATAATGGGTCTGGTTAGTACTTGGATGGGTGACCGCCTGGGAACACCAGATGCTGTTGGCATCCCTACGTGTCAAGTGGGGTTGGTGGAGGATTAGTGCCCCTCCCTGTAAAACAATCAACTCTAAGCCCTTGACCACCCCGTTTGGGATACATGGCGTCTGGCAATGAATGAATAATAATAATAATAATAATAATAAAAGGAAACAATCTTGAATCGTTACAAAAGAATAATGGATAATAACACGAAACAATAGAACATCTTGGGGAATTCAGTATAAAAACCTAAGAAAAATTAATAAAAATACACAAAAACAAAATGGAGATCTATAGAAATTCAGTGTAAAAAAAAACTAAGAATAATGGAAAAATACAGGAAACAATCAGAAAATCTTAGGAATTCAGTATAAAAACATTTTCAACGGTAACATCCTACTAACATGTCACTAATTCTTCTATCTGTACATTCTTTTAATTGCCTTGTCTTTTTTTTCCTCTCTCTCCTGGGGAACAATCTTGCGGCTTCTGGCCTTTGTTTCCTTCTTCCTTGCATTAACAAAAATATCAAGAGCAATCAGATACCATAAAACTATGCATTACTCTGAACTTTATCGAGACACGGAATTTTCGGTGATATATAGAGAAACTTCACTGTATACTGTATAGCTTATGATAGGTGTAAAACATCTCTTATATAATATTCTAATCGCTTATAACCGTTTATATGCCGGTGAATAAATATCTCTGGGTCTTCAAGGAGACATAGGACCGCCTCTTAAATATAAACAACTTAGACAAAAACTTTACCTACATTTCAATTGAATCTGTGACTTTGTGAAAGTGAACAGAAGTGGGTTTTCGAGTATGAAGGGGCTACATCAATAAACATGGAAAATATGATAACATGAGGAATAGGTTAGATTAGCATAAAATAGATTAGTTGTTTTTTTAGGGTAAATTTGGCTGGGTTGTTAGGAAAATTATAGTTAGGGACGGCGACGTGGAGGAGATTTGTTTGTGGTCACCCCGTGCGGGATTAATGCGTTTGGCAATTGACAGATAGATAGGCAGGTAAATCATCAATAATGGTTAGTTGTGGCAAAAATGGCACTGAGATGGCGTCCTTCTGTCTTCGGTGGAGGAAATTGTAAACAGACTGCTTTTTAAACGCTATTCACCTGTTATTAAAAAAAAAAAAAATGAAACATGAAACCGCAGAGAACATACTCATAAGAATCCCATGAAGGGCTCTGGCAAGCTGCTCCTGTCTCCTTGAACATCGCTCATGTTTACCTTTTCCTCAGGTGACATCAAATGCTCTAACAAGTATTAATAAAGACTACGGTATCCTTCAATTGTTAATAATGTAATTTAAGTCGAATTTTTTATACCATTACCGTAAAAGCTTCGTAACATCTCTTAATTGCGAATTACTATGATTATCAACTTCCGGTACACCTAAATATTCCCCGATTCGTATCCTTCACATAACGGAAACGTTTGTACCAATCATAATGTTTGGGGATATTAAGCTTTAATGTGCTAAATAAACAGAAGAAGATGCACCGTTATGAAATCTAACTTCAGTACACTAGCATAAGTTTGTTTGGTTACCTATGCCACGTGACATAAAAGGAAATCGCGGCAAAAATGGGAAAGCGACATCCGACCCCTGCTCCAAGTTTAAAATTTCCGCGCATGCGCACAACGCCCACGAGACACCACCAAGGGGAATAACTCGCTTTCAAAAATTTATGCCCCCTTGTACTTCTACCGTAAGCCTCAGTCCATCAGGCTCACGTTTCATATTTGCCCGGGGGCCACAACACCAATAAAAACTGCCCAGCGATAAAAGCAGGGCCAAGAAACATACAATACGATATGCAGCTTTCCCGACATGACCACAACGTTCAACCCGACGCCCTGTGGTGAAAGTGGGCGATGTTTGGAAGTCATATTTCCAACATATTTCATGGTTATCTTACCTTTCAGGTGCACATTTCGATGCTCCATCACTCCTTGGTAATTTTAGCAGGATGGTAACCATCCTGCTTTCCTCGTCACTTCATTATATCACTGTAAATCCAGAGCAAATTTTACCATGTCACACTGTCACGTTCGAAACTGATCAAATGAAAAGCTAGAAAAGCTTTGTGTTTATTACAGTAACGTAAAATTGTCAGTTCAGTAATTTCGATTGCTGCTAACGAATTACCTGGATATTTTTTATCAATATGGTACAGTTAATTTTGAAGGACACAAAGACCAAAGTTACTAATCTGACCGCCATTTTTGCGCATTCGGAACCATAGCAAATAATTTGGATAATTTTGTTACAAAGATATATAACAGTATAATTACCAACGAAACATTATCCTCAACTGTAATATAATATTAAACTAATTATATTTCCAAGTAAACATTTTAATCCGCGAATCAAAATTTTGTCAAATGCGAACGCAACACTGTACTTTAGACAACAGGTATCCTTGTGGATGGTAACGAGAGGGACAACGGATTTGAAAGTTTACTTACGAGGTTCATTCCTGGCCCGCTTACCGGTAGCAGTGCATTAAATATTTCGAGTTACTGTATAAAAGATATGATGCCTAGAAAATGGTGGTTCACTCCTCCTTTGTGGTATTGTAGACAAAACACAATAGCGACCCCACTCCTCCACGATGCAATTTCCAAGATTGCATTGGTCTCACAAGAGTTTTTATGGGGTTTCTGGGGGTTTCTTGCACTCAGTAAGATTCTCAGGGCCTGCTAACACAATCAAGCAGCTCTTGTGTTGTGGGGCAAGTTGATATTTTGGCGGGAATGAGGGAGACGGAGATGTGTCGAACTGATTATCAGGCTCTAAGACGCTTGCATATTCTATTCTTGCAACAGTTAATATTTTAGGTAATTTTGGCTTTTAGAAGAAGGGGAAAGTGCTGAGTGTTTAAGGAATTTTGTTAATGTAAATGAGAAAGAGAAGGCTACAGAAAAATAAGGGAAAATATTATAATTTAAACATCAACCAGATTTTCGTCCTTTTTGCAGTTTCTTACCCATGGCTCAGTGACAGAATAAGACAGTACTGCGGCTCCACATCTTTTCACAGCACTTCTTCGTGACTAGCACCAGATTCTAGTGTTACCTCTTTACAGCACAATATTGAAGATGGTGAGATGGTAATTTTATATCTAGTTAAAGTGAATAGAGTATAGATAATAGGGAATACAAAGCTTGGCTGAAATGGCGAGTGGATGATAGTGTAGCCCACTTAATTAGGCATGCTGTTGAAAGTTTCTCTCTCTCTCTCTCTCTCTCTCTCTCTCTCTCTCTCTCTCTCTCTCTCTCTCTCTCTCTCTCTCTCTCTCTCCATTTCCCCTCATCTACTGTGTTCTCTGCCTGATTTTCTTCCTAAACAAAATCTTTTTTTTTTAACTTCTGCTTTGAAAAGAGAGAAACGGAGGGAAGGAGGGAGGGAAAAAGGAAGAGAGGAACGAAAGAAGGGAAGAAAGGATGAATGAAAGCGAATAAGGGAGAAAGGAAGGAAGAACGAAAAGGAGAAAGGAAGATGGAAGGCAAGTAAGAAAAGAAGAACGAAAAAAACATAGGAAACAGGAATGAAGAAAAAAGGAATGAATCAAAGCAGGAACGAGGGAAAGAAGGAAGGAAGGAAGAGCCTGAAAAATGAATGAACAAGATAGAAGCAGCAAGGTTAAACACACCAAAGGTAGATATTCGCACGATACACTCACCGATATTTTTATGAAGGAAGGAATCAAGCCAGCAAGGGAGG